>NW_025544739.1:50758-152076 GCF_011800055.1 Colletotrichum gloeosporioides | reverse complement strand
TATTACTAATATTATTAATTATTTAATAATATTTAATCTTAATATAGTATAGTTTAAGTAACTATTTACTTAATAAATAATTATTAAGAGTATTTATAGAATCTATATATACTTAGAGAAGTAATTAAATAGAAATATTTATCTTTTTTAAGAGATCTATAATATATAGTAGAGCTTTTCCTCTAAGTATTAGATTTATCTATTTAGTTTTATAAGTTAATATAGTTATAAATAATTATAATATTAATTTCTAAATAATTAGTACTCCTCTATATATAACTATATAGCTAGTTATTAACTTACTTATTCTTTTATAATTAGATTAATTAGTATTATAGAATACTAATACTTTAAGGTTATTAATAGAATAACTTAGATTACTAAAGTAGAGTATTAATTATTATAAACTATAAAGATATCTCTATATTAATCTTAGTAATTTATTATACTTTTTAAAAGTATATTATTAATCTCTAGTAGCTCTACTTATAGGTATTATAATATCTAGTTATATACTATTTATAATCTACTATAATTTACTTAGATTACTTTAATATTTATATATCTTAATAAGTATTTTATATTATTCTATAATCTCTAGTAACTAAGTATTACTAGAAGGGTAAAGAACTTAGTTATATCTAGTAATACCCTTCTCTATTAGTATATTATTAATATATTTAGTTTATAAGATCTANAGTTATTTTATCTTTTAGTAGTAAATAATTTTAAACCTAAGAAACTATTATACTTTACTTATATTTTTAATCTAAAAGAAGTTATATAAGTTATTTTTAAAGTTATTAACTTACTTAATATTAGGTATAGTNTAATAAATATATTATTAATATAAAGTAATATTATAATATTATTCTTATTAATAAGAATATAAGGTTCTTTTAAGAATAGATTAAACCTTTATTACTTAAGAATAGTAATAATTTATTTATATTAGAGAAGAGAAGATTCTCTTAGTTTATAGAGAACTTTTTTTAATTTATAAAACTAGCTAGATCTATTATTAAACCTATAAGGTTAAGTAATAAAGATATTATAATCTCCTATAAGAGTATTTAAAAAGGTTATAATTATATTAACTTAGTAAAGTTTTAAATCTTTAAGTATTATAATTAATAAAAAAACTTATAGAGTAATAAGATTAGTAATAATAGTATAGATTATCTTACTATTTTTATTTTAAAAGTTACTATAAATAACTTATCTTACTCTAACTCTATTAAGTTTTTTATCTATAGTAACTTTTTTATTATATATTTATTTATTTAAGAGATATTTAAAGCTATCTAAAAGCTCTTTAAGTTACTAATATTCTATCTCTTATAAACTATTAATTTAAGTCTTTATAGTATTAAAAATAGCTAACTTTAGAGGTTTTTTTTCTATTACCTCCTACTTCTTAAAAGTTATAAGTAAGTAAATCTCTAAACTAAAAGCTTATAATAAATTAAATACTAAGAAAGTAAAAGTAATTAGTTTTTAGTCTATTTTATTATTAATTAGGTTAATCTCTATAGCTTCTATTTTACTAAATTCCCTATTAAACTTCTTTATATTATATAGTATTTATATTCTAAATATCTAAGTTATTTAAATAGAAGAAGAAATAATTACTCTTAGTAATTTTATAAAGATAAAGCTTTTATTACTATTTCTTAATTTTCCCCTTTATTTTCTTTATATTAAGTAAGTAATTTAAAATAAAATACTAAGAGAGCTTTATTATTATAGAATATCCTCTAGTAGTTATTATTACTAAGGAGTAATAAGAGATATCTACCTTAGAGGAGTAATAAGAGAATATTATTTTAGAGAAATATATTAATTATTTTACTATAAGGGAGAAACTTCTTTTAGTATTAATTATACCTATATATTTATAGTATTAGTATTTAATATTAGTATATATAGTTCTAAATCTAAAGTTAGTAAACTACCCCTCTTATTACTAATTTCTTCTTAAGGAGGCTTATCTTTTTATTCTTATTTATTATTACCTTCTAATTCTTAAGCTTCTTTTAAGTATAAATTACTTATTTTATCCTCTTATTATTCTTATTTAGTAGGGCTAATATATAGTTTATAATATCTATAAAGCTAAATCTTAATCTTATAAGTTATAATTAATAGTTAGTTCCTATATTTATAATATAAAGGACTGGATACCTAGCTAGAGGGCTTAGGGATAGCTTAGCTAGTAGAGGCTAAATAGATAGGAAGGTCTATAGGTCTAAGGTATAGAACCCTCTATAGCGAGGACTTAGTAAGTACTTACTAAAGACTAAAAAAGAAAGAACTTAGAAGAAGTAAGTAAAAGTAGTATAGTAATACTATACTTACTTTTTAGGTACTTCTTCTATTAGTTTAATCTAATTATAGTTTATAACCTCTAAATACCTTTATAATTCTTTTATTTCTATTCTATTTTAAAAAGGTTAGTAATAATAATAGTACTATATACCTAAGTAATACCTACTAATTAAGTTAAAGAAGTTATACTTAGTATTTACTAAGTATTAAGTAAAATAACCTATATAAGCTTATATAGGGAAGATAACCTTAGTAAATAATTAGAGAATAATATAAATTAATAAGGGGAAGTAAGAAACTATACTTTAAATAAAACTAAAAGTTCTAAAGAGGATAAGCTACTTATACTAAATACTTATTAACTAAGTAGTAAGTATATATAGGAGAATAGGGAATATAAAACCCCTCCCTATAGATTAGATAGGCTATAAAGCTAGATATCTATAACTATAGCTAATAGGCTAATTTAAACTAGAAAGCTAGATAAAGTAACTAGCTAAGTACTAATATAATAGATTATAACTATAATAGCTAACTAGAATAAACTAATTACTACTATATTAAGTAACTAAACGCCTATTAAATAATTACCTAAAGTTTATAAGAAACCTCTAAACTATAATATAGTTTATTTTACTAGTAAATCTATTAATATAGAAAGGGAAGATTAATTTATTATAGTAGAGGAGACTTATAAGTACTACTTTAGCTACTCTAATAGCTAGTATATCTAATAAGCCTTAAATATAATAGAGTATACTTTATAAATAGAATAGTAAACTTATTAGTAAATACTTATAGATATATTAGGGAAATAAGTTAACTTTATATAAGATAACTTTAAGATTTTTATAAGAAAGTAGTATATAGCACTTAAGTTCTAAGAATAGAATTACTATAATACCTTAAGATAGTATTATTAGAAAGATAATAAAAAACCTATTATATACTAAGCTTATTAGGAGTCTATTAATTAAGCTTTTAGTAAACTAAATATAAGTAATATAAAGGCTTATATATTCTTTTAAAGCTTTACTAAAACCTTAAAGGATAAACTTTTTAAATAAGATATTAATTATATTAATATATATATAATTACCCTATATATATAGAGACTATAAGAGATTATAGAAGGGAAGTATATAGGAAAGTTTATTAGTTACTTTAAATTATATAAGTAACTATATTTAGGTTTCTTAAACTACCTTTATAAGAGTAGTTTATAACCCCCTTAATTAATAAATCTAAAGTAGTACTATCTAGAGACCTTATTTTAAAATAACTATTTAGTAAACCTCTATATAACGCCTAGCTCTAATAATAAGCTACTTAATCTCTAAGGAACCTAATATTATAATTATAAGAAATATAGATATATTTCCTCTAATTATACTAAACCCTATATATAGCTTATAAGTAGTAATTAGAACTTAAACTTAAGAAAGAGTAGGATTAATACTATTATAGTTTCTTATATAATTAATACTAAAGACTTAAGAAATAAATAGGTATAGAGGTAACCTTAAAGGGTACTATACTAGAAATCACTTTAATCTCTATAAACTAAACTATTAAGGGTTAAGTAATTATACTCTAAGTATATAATAAGCTTAAGTTAGTAGTTAATATAGATACTTATACTATAGTTAACCTTATATAAAAAAACCTTATTAAGAAACTCTTATTAAAAGAAGCTATTAATATTATAGTTTTAGAGCTAGTAGACTTCTAAAGGAGACCTATACCTACTAGTAAGGTTTACTAGCTTATATTCTTCTTAATTAATAACTAAGGCTACTTATAAAAGATTTACTAAGTGTTTATAGCTAGTTTATACTCTAAAGGGGTAGGAGATATCTTTTTATCTAATAACTTAATAAGTAGAGAAGGTATCTATATAGATACCTATACTTATACCTAGTTATATAACTATATCTTATTTATTAAACTAGAAGTAATAGTATAAGAAATTATTAAGAATAGCTAGAAGGCTTATATAATATACTTAATAAGAGCTTTAGCCTTAGATAAGAAGGATATTAATACCTTAAATAAATACTTACTAGAGAATAAATATAAAAAGAAGATCCCTAAGAAATTTTAAATCTTTATAGATATTTTTAATAAGGAGAATATAAAGAAAGTCCTTAAACTAAAAGGAGTAGTATATTATATTAAACTTAAGTTTAATAAAGAGCTCCTATATAAGTTAATATACTTTATATTAGTAGAGTAACTATAAACCCTTACTAAGTATATTTAGAAAATAGAAGTAGCTAGATATATCTACTATTTAATTAGTTCTATAGGAGTATTAGTCCTATTTATACTTAAAAAGGATAGTAATCTATAGCTATATATAGATTATAGAGGATTAAATAAAATTATAATAAAGAACTAGTACTTTCTACTACTAATTAGTAAGCTTCTAGATAGGCTTATTAATATAAAATTTATCTTAAAAATTAATTTAAGTAAAGCTTATTATAGAATTATAATTAATAAAGTAGATAGATAGAAAACTATATTTAAGACCTAATATAGGTACTTTAAGTATATAGTAATACTATTTAGGCTTACTAACGCTCTAATAATATTCTAAGTATATATTTACTAAATACTTACTAATTTTTTAGATACTTATTATATTATATACCTAGATAATATTCTAATCTATTTAGATACTAAGGATTAGTATATAAAGGACCTATACTTAATCTTATATTATTTAAAAACTACTAAGCTCTTTATAAAATTAAAGAAGTATAATTTCTATTAAATAGAAATTAATTTCTTTAGGTTTTATATTACTTAAAATAGTATTAAAATAGACCTAAATAGAGTTTAAGTAGTTACTAAATAGTTAGTATTAAAATCCTTCTAAGATATCTAAGTTTTTTTTAGTTTCTATAATTTCTACTATAAATTTATTATAAGATATTCCTATATTATAGCCTTTATAAATAGTATACTTAAGGGAAGTTAAAATAGTATAAAGTTAAGAACTTTTATTTAAATAGGGGAAATATAAGCTATATTTAAGATATTTTAGAGAGTATTTACTAAAACCTTAATACTAAGATATTATAACTTAGTACTAGAGATTAAAATTAAGACTAATATATCTACTTAAGTAGTATTTAGTATATTTTTATAGAAGTATAGTACTATTTAGTACTTAGTAGCCTTCTAATTAAGGAAGTTTTTAAATATAAAAAGATATTAAGCTATAAGGTAATAAGAACTTCTTATAATTATAGAAAGCTTAAATTACTAAGTATAATACCTATAAAGGCTTCTTAAGAAATTTCTAGTACTTACTAACTATATAGTATTAAAAGGAGTACTTACTATACTTATATAGGATATTTATAGAAAGCTTACTTAATAGGTTTACTACCTATCTATATTTAATTTTAAAATCTAATATTAGTTAGAGATTACTAACTTAATAAATAAGCTATTATAATACCCTAACTATATAGTAGAGAACTCTAAAGTAGATAATATACTTCCTACCTTTAGAAAGAAGCTTAAGCTTATTAGCTAGTTTTTAATAATAGATTACTAATATATTACTAAGCTTAAAGGGACTATAGTTATTATAAGAACTTATATCTAAGCTATCTAGTAAAATATATAAGAACTTTATTTAAGGGCTAGCTCTAAAATTAAGGGATCTTTACCTTTAAGTTAGTATTACCTTATAAAGGGTATTAATAAGTTATTATATTAAAGTATATATATTAGTACTATTACCTACTTAAAATTATATATAGGTATTATACTAATTACTCTATAAGAGAATAGTAATATACTAGAGGATTTAAGGGGAACTAAAGCTATTATACTAAAGTAATATATTCTATATACTATAATAAGGGAACTTATTTAAGATAAAATAGTATATATACTATAACTAGGCGTAAATCTTAAATAGATAGTTAGAAAACTATAAGCTAAAGACTACTTCTATAGAGAACTTATAGCTAAAGTTTATTAAGATATTAAGGAATACTAAGAGTATTAACTTAATAAGAATAATATCTTTTAGTTTAGGAGAAGATTAGTTATCTTAGAAGAGGGATCTCTCTACTATAAAATCTTAAAAAACTACTATAATATACTTAGATTAAGGTATATAGAGGTAAATAAGATAGTAGAGCTAATTTTATAAAAGTTTTATTAGCTATACTTAATAGAGGATATATAGTAATATATTACTAAATACCTATACTACTAAGAGGTATATATACTATAGTATAAACTATATAGGCTACTATAAATATTAGAACTACTAATATATTTATTCTAATAGATTTTTTTAGATTTTCTAACTAGCTTACTAGAGAGTTACTAAGATAATAGAATTATATATAATATAATTTTAATAGTTATATATTAAATAACTAAAGTAGTTTAATTTCTAGTAATAACTAAGTAACTAAATACTATAGACTTAGTAAAGATCTTATATTAAGAGATTAAATACTAATATAGTATACTTAAAGCTATTATTAGTAATTAAAATAAATTAATTACTAGTTAGTTTTAGTGAGATTAAACTAAAACTTAAGATATAGAAAGGTATATCTCTACTATATAGTATCTATAGATAGATAGTTAGACTAAGAGAATATATTAAACCTTAACTATATACCTCTTAAAGTTTAGTAAAAACTTATATAACTAGTAAGTAATATAGCTAGTTAAAACTAAATTCTTATATAATAATAGTAAATATACTACTATTAGTATATTACTATTTAAAGCTCTTATAGGTTACTATTTTTAAATAATTAATTACTATATACTAAGTATAGAAATTAGAACCTAAAAAGTTAATAAAAAGCTTAAGAAGCTAATAGAGGTTTACTAAAAAATAGCTAAGAACTAGTAATATATAATAAAAGTATAAACTAAAAATATAAATACTAAAAGGAAGGTATAAATATATAAAGTTAGAGATATTATAAGACTTTTAATAAAGAACTTCTACTTTATAAAAAGTTAATAAAAACTTATTTTATAATTTATCTTTATACTAGTTATAGAAGTTATAAGCTTTAATACTTATAGAGTATAGTTCCTAGAAAAGTATAATAAGGTATATAATATCTTCTTAGTAGTTTTACTAAAGCTATAGTATAGCTAAAAGCTTATTAAAGGATAGCTTTTAGACCTAGAAAAAGACCTTAAAGAATAGGAAGTTAAGGATATTATATTATAAAAGGATATATTAGTAGGCCTCCTATATTTAGTTAAGTAGAAAGACTAACTAGTAAAGTATAATATTTAGGAGCTTAAAAAACACTTAGTAAATACTACTTAAATCCTTATTAAATTTAAGAAGTAGTAGTATAAGTTATATTATAAGTGGGATAATAAGTAGTATAGTATAATAAGAAAAGTTAATTAACTATAGAACGGCCTAGAATACTAGAGAAACCTCTTAGACCTTTTAGTAAAAATAACTAAAAATAATAAGTATCTAACCTTATATTCTTATAGAAAATCTGCTATATACTTATTAAACTTTAATTAGTATTACTATTACTTATTACTATTACTATTACTATTACTATTACTATTACTATTACTATTACTATTACTATTATTATTACTATTATTATTACTACTATTATTATTACTATTATTATTACTATCCTTATTACTACTATTACTATCTTCCTTATTACCCTCACTATTACTCTTACTCTCTAAGCTCTTATTAGTAGTATTACTATTACTATTTTAACCTCTACTTCTAGAAGTATTATTAGAGTTACTATTACTATTTTTAGAAGATATATTTATATCCTTATTATTAACTTAATACTAATAGGCTATTACTGAATCTTTACTAACTTACTTATAAGTATTAGGCTAGGGCGTAGAACTACTACTAATAACCTTATAGATAGGTATAGGAGCGTAGTAATAGGTATTATAAAGTATATAATAACCTTAGACCTTTAAGGGATCTTATATAAGAAGATTAGATATATAATTATTGCTTTTTAAAAGATATATTATTAGAACTTTACTGAGGTAGTTAAGGAACTTAGCTTAGTTAAAGATATAAGTTTTATTATATAAGTAGGTTAGAAGAATATTATTAATTTATAGTGTGATCTTTTTAACTAATACTTTATTTTTAGTTTAGTAAGTTACTTATAAATAATATATTAGATAAGTAAAAAGAAAAAACTAACTATAAAGTGAAACTTATATTAAGTGTAACTTATAGGTATACTTAGGTATATAAAGTAGTAGTCTCCTCTATATTTATAGTAAGTAGCTAGTTATTATAGTTCTTAGAATTAAGCTTAAAGTTAGTAAGGTTTACTAACTACTTATAGAGATATTAGAGAAGCTTAGTATTTTGCTTTATAGCTATAAAGATATAAAAGATCTTATACTAGTAGTGCTACTTAGTAGTAATAATATAGGTATAATACTTAATTTAGTTCTAATAGAAATAAATAGTAGTAATAAGATAGGCTGAGATCTAGAAGAGAGAAGAGTTAGCTTATACTTTCTCTAAATAATTACTAAACTTACTCTATAGTATTTAATACTATAAAGATAGTATAACTTATATATATAGTTACTATCCTTCTAGTAAGTATAAATAACTTAAGTGTTCTTAGAGAGTTATAATATATAACTAATATAAAGCTTATTACTACCTACTTAATTATACTAATAGTTACTATTATTAAGCTCTTCTTTATTAAGGTTATATTTTTTAAGGAGTTAGTAAATTAAACTTTTAGTATTTATAATATTAGTTATAAAAGTATTATAAGATAAAGGAAGGTTTAGTAGATATATTATAAAGGTTTAAAGAAGAATTTATAAAAATATAAAAGTTATTATAAATAGATATAATATATTAAGGAAGAAAAGAAACTAACTACTAAAAGTAGAAAAAAGCTATTATTTTATAGATAGCTAGGAGGTTTTATTAAATAATTATAGAGGTAGTTATAACTTTAGATAATAAGGGATAGTAGTTATTTATTATAATAAGTATTATATATAAGAAAGTAGGAGTAATAAATTAATAGTAGTAGGCGCTATTTAACCTATTTAATAGCTTTATAATAAGTTTATTAAGAAGGGGGATAATAGGATAAAAAATAAAGTTATTATAAAGATATTATATAAGAGAAAGTTTACTAAATAAAAAGTAAGATACTAAAGATAAAACTTATAACTTAAGGATAGTTACCCTTCTTTAAAGAAATAATAAGATCTCTTTAGAGTATTTCTAAATAAGGAGTATAAAAAAAGTCTAAAAAAAGAAGAGTTTTAATAGATAGAACTATAGTCTAGTTATTATAGCTATAGTTCTAAAAACTCTATTATCTTTTAGTAAATATATAGTAAGTAAGTACTCTACTAAATAATAAAGATAATAGTATTAGGTTTAATAAATATTACTTAGATAAGAGGAAGGACTCTAGTAAGAGGCTAGCTATAGTACTTAGATATATAGTAGGGACTACTATATTTAGAAGGGGGATAATTATAAAAGACTAAATACCTAACTAGAGGGCTTAAGGATAGTTTAGCTAGTAGAGGCTAAATAGATAGAAAGGTTTATAGGTTTAAGGTATAGAACTCTCTATAGCGAGGACTTAGTAAATACTTACTAAAAACTAAAAAAGAAGGAACTTAGAAGAAGTAAGTAAAAGTAGTGTAGTAATATTATACCTACTTTTTAGGTGCTTCTTCTATTAGTTTAACCTAACTATAGCTTATAGCCTCTAAATACCTTTATATATAAGTCTCTAGCTTAACCTCTTCTCTTAGCTATAAGTTATTAAATTTAACTAAAGGAAACTCTCCTTTATTTTCCTTAAATATTATATCCCTTATTTATTAAATACTATTAATCCTTTTAATAAGAATATAGAAGATATTACTATAGAGGTTATTATATTCTATAAATCTTCTAAGTTTAGTTCTAAGTTTTATTTTCTACCTTTTTATATATAGATAGCTATCTAAGTGAATATAGATATAAGTTTAATAACTTTAGTAATAGAGATAATATATATATAGTTTTCTTATAATAAGAGATATATTAAGAGTATTTATTAGTTTCTTATAAGAATTAATATTACTCTTACTATTAGATAGTAGATTACTAACTTTTATAGAAGTTTTTATTAATTAAGGTTAGAAGAATTTAAGAAGATTAGTTTTTATATATATTACTTATATTTTTTATTATATAGTCTTATTAAAGCCTTCTACCCCCTTATTCTACTAATAAAAGTAAAGTACTACTATTTCTAGGATAAAACCTTATTCTTAAGTAAAAAGTTCTATTACTTTAAGAAGAACTATATTATTATCTATAATAACTTTAGAGAAGTAAATAATATTATTTATTACTATAATCTTCTTTAGAAACTAGCTTTATAGTTAAATAGCTATATTCTTTTTTAATTTAAATACTTAAAACTATCTATAAGTTAAGAAAGCTTCTATAATTTAGAGGCTATAAGTAATACCTCTAAAGCCTTATAGTATTAGTTCTAAGAAGTTAATCTAAAACCTCTAAAAAGCTTAAGTTAGTTATTCTTATTATCTATTATTAAGTTATTATATTAATTTTACTATAAAGTAGATATAATACTTATATCCTATAGGAGGTACTTTAAAGAGGTTTATATTAATATCTCTTATAGTAGTAATAGTTACTTCTCTAGATAGATACTTTAAATAAGTATAAAAAGTTTAGTAATTTAGTCTAAAAGAGCTGAATTTATTACTTTAGTTAGAGGGATAGTGTTAGATTATAAGGGTTAAATTAGCGCTTCTTAGCTACTAGGGGAGGCTTAGATAAATAGATAATCTACTTAGTGAGAATAGTAAGCTTTATAAAACCTATATATAGAGTTTTGCTAGTTTTTAAAGATATATATATAATATAGATCTAAGTTAATTAGATAATTAATAGTCTAATTAATATTAATTAATATATTACTAAGCTATTTATAGTACTAAAGAATAGCTAATAAGTATATAATAATACCTCTAAATAGTAAAAAGATCCCTCTAAGGAGTATAGAGGACTAAGTATTTTAGATTAACTAAGTCTAAGCCTTCTACTATTCCTATTAGTTATAATATACTATAGACCTTAAGAGGTTCTTTAAGAGTACTATTTAGGCTTATAAGTTAGCCTTTTAGAGGCTTATAGCGCCTCTAAGACTTCTATATACCTCTAATTACTTACTCTAAAGGTTTTTAATTATTATAGTCCTCTCTAAAAATAATAAAGAAACACTTTAAGTATAAGGGTTTAGAGATCTCTCTTAAGTAAACTATACTCTTTATAGTAAGCTTAGAGTAGATTATAATTTCCTTAAAAAGGAGTGGGATAGTATAATAAAAAGTATATTAGCAGTCTAGTTAACCTATATAAGTAGGTATTATAGTTCACTCTATACTTTTTTTTTCCTTATACTTTAAACCTAATAATAGCACTTTAACCTATACTTAATCTTAATAAAGTAAATAAATAAATCTTAGTATAACTAGTTATTAACTTTTAGCTTAACTTATCCCTAGCTATATAGAAGAGGGTAGGTAGGTAGGTAGTAGAGTAATAAAATATACTAGTGAGAGTGTTATTTATAATACTATTATTTATGAAGGCGTCGTTTATAATATAGCTAGAGCTTAGTGATAGCTTAAACCTATACTTAAAGGTGTAAACTTAATAGTGTAACTCTTTATATAGCTAAAAAGGTTCTTATAGCTATAGTATAAGAACTTAACTACTACTTTAAATAAGGCTTTAAGTTTATTCCTTATATCCTCCTATATATATAATAACTATAATATTTTTCCCCTTTATTATACTTATATATAGGCTAAGTAAGGCTACCTTAGATAACTTAATTTATAAGACTAAAGTAAATAAAATTAAAGGCTCTAAATATAGTAACCTTCTCTATATTACTAAGAAGACTCTATTTAAATTTACTTAGAAGTACTTACTTAAGATAGCTAATAAGTGTAATATATTAGAGTTATATAGCCTTAAGATTAATATAGAGATAGTTAAGGTTACTAATAATAATCCTAATACTTATGAATACCTTATAGACTTCCTTAAAATAGCTAAGGTGGCCTGAGGGGTTAGTAAGTTAGGAAGGGTGAATATATTAAGAGTATAGCTAATAGCGGTAGGGCTTTATATTGAGACTATATAGTAGGGCAGAAGATATTATTTATTATAGTATAGATATCTAAATAGTAGAGGAGACTTAGAAGATAGGCGTAGATTAAATATAGCGTGAAGGGTAGGTATAACTTAAAGGAGCCTTAAGAAATAGAGGAGACTGATAGAGATAGAGGCGGCTAGAGGAAGATAGTTAACTTAGCTTATTATAATAGTTAAAGTCCTAAAGGATTAATAGAGGAGCGTAGAGGTGAAGAAGATATCTAAGTCTAAAAGTTATATAACCTAAAGGTTATTAGCAGAGGGCGAGGGGACTAGTCTAGCTTTTGTAGTTAATACTAGTTAAATTTCACAATATAAGGCTAGCGGCCCTTATAATAAAAAGTATATAAGAGATCTAATAGTTTATTAGGGAGTTAGTATCTATAGAGCTCTTAAAATATTATTATGCTACTAATATAGGTTTTAATAAGTAGCTTTATAAGTTTAAGACTTATATTAGCTATAGTGAAGGAGAATAAAAGATTTAGGTAATCTCTAAATATATATTAATAATTATAGTTTTTAGCTAAAAGTTCCTCTTTATAAAGAAGGATATAGAGACTTAGATCTCTTATTAGGAGAATATAATTTATAAGGGGTAGAGCTATAAGGTTCTAAATAACTTAGACTTTTTAATTTAGTTTTCTAAATATATTAGTATACTTACTTAGAACTACCTTAATATTTAGATATTTATATATTATATAATTAAACTCCTTTTAGTAACTTAATATAGCTTTATAGTTAGAGAAGTTATCTCTAATATATAAATATATCTTATATACTTTAAAACTACTCTATAGATATTTAAAGTAGGTAGAGGTATATTTAGCTTTATAGTTTAAGATAAGGAACTTTAACTAAGTAAATCTAAATAACTTAATAGAATAACTAACTATAGAATAAGCTATAAGAGAGGTTTTTAAAGGAGATAAGACTTAAAGTAATTTTTAATAGTAGTAGGAACTTATTAAAAATAAGAAGAATCTCCTTTAGATACTTAAAATATAGAGAAACTATACTATAAGCTATACTATAATATATATATACTCTCTAAGTACTTTTATATTAATATTATAATCTAATTAAAGGTATAGGTACTCTAAATAGCTATCTAATATATCTTTAATAGAAGAATAGAGAATAATAAAGCTTTTATAAAGTATATCTATAAGGCTATAAAGTTCTCTTTAGAGTTAGTATAACTCTATAGGAGAGCTAGAAGATATATTAAAATAACGTTTATAGTATTAGAAGAATATATTTTTATAAGATCTATAATATTAGACTTAGGCTTTATAATATATATATTTAATTATATAAGATAGTTTACTACTTTATAAAATACTTTAATAGGAGATTTCTTATAAGTTAAAATATATAGAGTTCTTATTAAGGTATATAGTATAGCTAAAATCTTAGTAAGAGGAGTGAATAGTATAATAAAGCTATAATTATTTAATATAGCCTTATATCTTAGACTTATAAGTAACTTAGTATCTTTTTAAAAGTTATACTAGAGAAGTATATAATAAGATATAAGTCTAAGTAATAACTATCTATAGAAATCTAACTATATATTCCTATACTTACTTAAAAGTATTAATAATTAGTTTATTCTTAATTATAAACTTCTAAGTAAAGTAGCTCTTATTATAATTATATCTCTACTAGCTTTTATATAAAATAAAGCTTTAAAACTAAGAAGAAGATATAACTATATAACTTTAATATATTATAAGCTTATTAAGGGATTAGTAGAGTTTTAGTATTAGAAACTTAAGTATTTAGAGCTAAAAGCTTTTTAGTATCTATCTAACTTTATAAGAGGGGTTTAGATAATAAATAGATATTTAAAAATCTTAATTACTAATTATAATATATATAGATAAGGGAAGTTATATTACTAAGTATAATATATACTAAAAGAGGTTATTATATAAGTCTTTTTAGGTAAGAGAATTACTTTTAACTTTTATAACTATAAAGAAGAATATAAAAGCTATACCTTAAGTATAATTATTATTAATAGAGCTTTAAAGCTAGTTTAGGACTTCTATTTAAGAAATAGAAAGATAGATATACTTCTAAATATTCTAAATAAGTTTTTAAACTACTTTTAGACTATATTTAGTATCTAAATAAAGGAGATTAAAGTAAATAATAAAATATTAAAATATAAAAGAATTAGGGATAAATTATATATAAGAGGTATTAGAATTAAGCTATCCTCTCTATATATATAGGCTTAGAATAGAGGAGTAGAAAGATTTATTATAGCTATTAAGTAGCGTATAAGAGTAATAGCTATAAGTATAAAGTTACTAGATATATTTTAACTAGAAATTAGTAAAGTATCTATATATATATATAATTATACTTCTATAGTAAGTTAAGGATAGAAGACCTTATATAAGCTCTTCTATAACTACTTTTAGTTATAGGAAAATATATATCTAGCCTAATTAGATCTCTTATACTTATAAATATATAGATATTATATATATATAATAATAAGAGATACTTAATTTAGAAGAAATAAATGCTAGAAGCTTATACTAAAAGTATTTATTAGTTTTCTCTTAAGCTATATATTAAGTAATTCTTTTTATATATAGAACTTATTAAAGAATAAAGTATTTACTATATAAGATATAGTTTTTAATAAAAAGAAGTTTTATAATAGGAATTTAATATATATAGTAGAAGAGTTTTACTATATAGACCTTAAAGTAATTTAGGAATATATCTCTTAACTTATTAAGGTATCTTATAGTACTTTTATAAGATAAGAAGTTAATAAAGAAGTAGATAAGATCTTTAATTATATTAAAACTACTATAGGAGAAGAGATTAATTAAGAGTAATTAGAGAAAATAGTATTATATATAAATATATAGTTTAAGCTTTAACTAACTTTATTTCTCTCTCTAAAACTAATAAGTTTATTTATAGTACTTAGTAAAGTTTTTTAAAGAGTTTCTAATATAAGGGGGTGAGAAATAAGCTTATTAGTAATAAAAGTAACCCTTAGAACTTCTTTTAAAACTTTATTCTTAGTAAGAAGTAATTTATATAAGAATTTTTATACTCTCTAAAGATTAAATAGTCTAAATAGCTTATATATATAGCTTAGTTAACTTTATATAGTTATAAAGGTAGATTAATCTATAGATATAGTAGAAGGGCTATAAAGTAAGAGGGTAGAGATTAGAAACTTAGAAGCTTTTAAAAAAGGCTTAAGGAAATATAAGATACTCTTTAGAAGCTTCCTCTTATTAAGAGTAACTTAGTTTATATATCTATACTTTATAAATACTTATTAATAAGAGTTACCTCCTTTCTTAATATTATATTAATAACTTTTAAATTAAGAAGAATAATTAAATTATAAAAAGAAATATAATCTCTTAAAACTTAACTATTACTTTCTAATAGAAGGTTTTCTATAAATAGAGAAATCTTACTTATAAAGTTATAAGAAGTCTAAGTTATAAGAAGAAATTATAAGAAATATTTTAGGAGATTAGTAGGTTTTTAGATATTATTAAGTATATACCTATAAGCTTAATAAATATAGTAGACTTATAAAGTTAAAAGTTTAGCTAGTAATTTAAGGAAATTAATAAATAAAGGATACTTAAGATATTTATATTATAATACTTATAGGTATATACTTAATAATATCTAANTAATAGTAATAGTAAATTACTTTAATTTAAAGTTTCTCTAATATAATATAATAAATATATTTATATATATAAAGTTTAATAAGATAGTATATATAAAGTTCCTACCTAACTATAAGAAATTTAAAAAGGTATTTAAACTTAGAAAAGCTTTATATAGACTTTATTAATCTCTCTTTTTATAGTAATATTATTTTAAGAAGGGACTAAAGGAGTTAAACTTCTTATAAGTATTAAAAGAGGATTATTACTAAAAAAAGGATTAAATATATTTCTTCTTCTATATAGATAACTATATACTTATTTATTTAAAAGCCTCTTAAAAAGAAACTAAAGAAGTAATTAAAGAATTTTAGAAGAGATATTACTTTAAAAGTAGTAAAAGTTTATAATAGTTTCTTAATATTAAGGTCCTCTATAATTAAAAAATAAGGAGATTTTAGCTCTTATAAGCTATTTATATAGAAAAGGTAAGAAGATTCTTTTTATTAAAATACTTTTTAGGGATATAAAATAGAATTTTAATAGGATATATTAAGTTACTCCTATATAAAGAAGAAGTTTTAAATAGTAAAGTTAATCTCTATTAGAGAAAAATAGGGATTATTTTATATATAGTAGTAATAATAAGACTAAATCTTATATTTATAGTAANAAATTATTTAGTTTATTTTAATTAGAATTTTAGACTAAAATATTAGTAAATTATAGATTAAGCTTTATAGTATCTCTATAAAATATACTACTTATATATTAAATATAGAGTAGAGATTAGAAGCTTATATAATACTCTTAAAATAGCTTTAGATATAAGTTTTAATAATAATATTTTAAATTAAAAGAGCTCTTAGGGATTTATAATAAAGCTTTTTAGAAGTATTATTATATAAAAAGTAAATAAATAAATAACTATAATAACTTTAACTATAAAAGTAGAACTTCTCTTACTTTTATTTATAATTTAAGAAATAATATTTATAAGTTACTTTATAATATCTCTCTAAATATAACTCCTTAGAGAAATAAACTAAGAAATATCTTTTTAATTTATAAAAAGTACTCTTATAATAATATAAATCTAATATAATAACTAATAGATAGTTAAACTAGTTACTAAAAAGCTTATCTATCTCTAAATAAGGTTATATTATATTAATATTTATAACTATTAGCTTTATTAAGAGATTTATAAGAAGTATATATTAGTAATATATACTCTTTTTATATAGTTAATAGTAAATAGTTTTATAAAATCCCTCTTATAATAAGTTTTTAAGAACTTCTAAGTATAGCTAGGAATAACTAGTTAAAAAGAAACCCTTAAAAAAAACTATATTTCTAAGTTTAAAAGAGATAAAGAGAACTAAAAGAAGGAAATAGAAAAAGAAGATATTTAAGATAACTTTATATAATAAATATAGAGAGTTATAGAAATAAAGAGGAGAGAATATAAAAGAACTTCTATTTAAAGTAGAAAAACTACTAAAGAAATAAAATATCTATAAGTTTAAAGCTTAAAAGTAGAACTATTTTAAACTAAAGTTTTTAAGATATTAAGAAATTATAAAATAAGAATATTTAAATATTTTTAGGGGTAGGAATAAGAAGGATAACTTTATAAGAAATAACTAAAGAGATAGCTAATTTAAAAGTATTAAGCTAGTTATAAAACTCCTTAAAATTAATATAGCTAAACTTAGAGGTATAGAGGAAAGTATAATTAAAGTTATAATAAGTAGTTATAATAATATTTTAAGTATAATTAAGAGTAAAATAAGAACTAGAGAAGATATTTAAGAAAATAAGAGAGGTATAAACTAAAGTCTCTAGATAAAGAAGAGGTATAATAGTAAGAGGTATAGTAATAAGGAGTATAAAAACTAAAGTAGAGTAGTAAATATATAAAGTATATTTAGGAGAAGTAATACTTTTTTTTTTAGTAACCTTATAGGTTATAACAACTTTATAAATAATATCTTAAAAGTCTTCTTAAGTAATATTAATTCTCTATAAGAAATTAATAACTATATAGAAATACTTAATAGGGGATAATTTATATCTTAACTAAGATAAACTTATTACTTTTAATATACTTTTTTATTTTATAAAGTATATAGTAGAAAGTAATAATCTCTTTAGTATTTATAAAGTAGTTATTACTCTTTATATAGTAGTAATAATAAGTATTTTTATTAGAGAAGTAGTAGTTAAAGTATAAATAGCTTCTACTAAAAGAGAGAGAGTAACTAAAATAAGGCTTATCTTCTAACTTAAAGGAGGAGTTTATAGAGTTAAAAGGATTATTAATATTTATAATAACTTTATTCTTCTCTTTTTTTTCCTTTTTATTTATAGTAATAGTAATCTCTTTATTAGTAATAGCCTCTATATTAATATAAATAGCTTAGAGGGCTACTTCCTCTTTCTCTTACTTTTTCTTCTTAGTAGTAATATATTTAATAAAGTAGGTAGTAATATAGTTTTTTTTCTTCTATTTAGTAAAAGAGATAATAAGAGCTTTAGCCTCTTTAATCTCTTTCTTCTCTTTAGTTTCCTTTTTAACTTAATACTAAGTATTAAAAGGGTAGCTATACTTCTTTTTAATAGAGGTCTCTTTAATTTTATTATTATTAAGGTCCTCCTCTTTAATAAACTTAGGAATAAGGTACTTACTATAGCTAATAGGATATATAATAGATAAAATAGTAATAGTTAAAAGAAAAGGATTAGTAATAAAAAAAACTTATAAGAGAGGATAAAACTAATAATTAAAACTTAAGAGAGAGAGTAACTTATCCTCCTCCTTATTATTAGAGGAAATAAAAGAGAGAAGATTAGTATAATAAGAGTACTAAAACTTAGAGGTCTTAGAAGTATATATATAGTTAGTAAATATAATATTAAAGTAAGCTTTATACTTAATATTAAAAATATTATAAGAAGATATTATAAAGTATTTAATTTACTTAATTAAAGTATTAATATAGTATTAAAAGGAGCTATATAAGATTAATATATAATTTATAAATTCTTAAAAAATTAAAAGAAAAAGGGAAGAAAAATAATAAGAGGTAAGAGTAGTAGAATATTATTAACCTACCTTCTTACTTTTAAAAAGAGCTAAAGTAGTAAGTAAAACTATAACTAATTAGAAGCTTTAAACTAGTTAAGTAAAGTAAATAGTACTCTATTCTACTACTTTAATTACTTATAGTGAAGAAAAACTATTATTTTATAACTTATAAAATAACTAAAAACTATAATAATAAGAAGTAATTAAAGCTATTTAGAAGTACTTAATTAAGCTATAAGGATAACTACGTAATTATACTAATTATCCCTAAGGGGGTATATTAGATTATAGGGGTTAAATTAGTGCTTCTTAGCTACTAAGGGAGGCTTAGATAAATAGATAATCTACCTAGTGAGAATAGTAGGCTTTATAAAACCTATATATAGAGTTTTACTAGTTTTTAGGGATATATATATAATATAGATCTAAGTTAATTAGATAGATAGATCTAAAACTAAGGGACTTATATATTCTATTTAAAGTTAGTAATAGCTTTAGATATATCTTTATAAACTAAGGTATTATTTAACCTATTAAAATAGATATCTATTTTCTAAAAAAAACTAATACTAATAATTTATATTATATTATAAGGTTTATAGAGAGTATTATATAGTTAGAAAGTAGTCTTTTTACTACTTAGCTTAGTAGTAATCACTTTAGTTATACTAATAGCTTAGTTAATTTAGTCTTTTCTACCTATATAATTTATAGTTAATCCTTAAGAGAGATCTTAAAGTTCTTTAAAAATATATAAAGGTATTTAGGGGCTATAGGCTATAGTTAGGTTAAACTAATAGAAGAAGCACCTAAAAAGTAGGTATAGTATTACTATACTACTTTTATTTACTTCTTCTAAGATCTTCTTTTTTAACTCTTTAGTAAGTACTTATTAAATCTTTACTATAGAGGGTTCTATACCCTATTTCTATAGGGTTCTCTATCTTTTTAACTTAGTTTAACTAAACTATTTCTAAGCCTTTTTAGTCTAAATAGCTAAACCTTTATAATTATCCCCCTTCTAATTATAGTAGTTTTTATTATAGAATAAGATTAGTAGTAGGTAAGAACTTCTATTATTTATAGTAAGTTTTTTATAGTTACTATTATTATTATAGGTTATCTCTATTATCTATATAGTAGTTATCTACTATATATTTACTAAGGTTTCTTTATCTCTTAGTACTATTATTATCTCTATAGGTTTTATAATCTTACCTTTAGGGTTATATTATCTATTAAATAGGATTTTATTAAGGATCTCTCTTATTCCTTAAAAAAAGAAATTATCTTTAGTAGGTTTTATATTTTTTATTTATAGATATTTCATTCTTTATTTAGTAAGCTCTCTCTAAATAATAGCTTTATAATAACTTTATTTTTTTATCCTATTTATCCCTTTTCTAAAATAGGTATATTATAAGGCTATTTAGAATATTAGATAGTAACTACTATTATTAATTTATTATACTTACTTTCTTACTTTTAGTAGTACTTATTATAGTAAATAACTACTATTTTTATTATTTAAAGTTATAGCTACTTCTCTAACTATTTAATAATACCTTATATCTATCTATAAAGTAATACCTTTTTTCTTATCTAAAGTTAGTTTTTTTTTTCCTCTTTATTATATTATATTATAATAACTTTTATATTTTATAAAGTTTTATTAAGCTTTTATAAAGCTTTCCCCTTCTAATATTACTTTTATATCTAATTATTATAAGTATTAAGACCTTAATCGCTTATATTTTAATATTATATAAGCTTAATAACTTAGCGAAGAATAGTAGTACCTATTAATATAACTAATTAGGTAGTAGTAAGTTTTATATCTCTTATACCTTATAGCTCTATTAGATTATTAGAGTAGTATATATCTATATTAATATAGGTAATACTACTTATTAGATATATTATTTATATAGTATTAAGTGTTATAAGGTAAGTGTTTAGTAACTTTTTACTGAAGTATTAGACTAATTATTAGTATAATTAGATCTCTAATTACTTTATTAATAGTACTTAAATCTTCTAAAACTAAGTGAAGTACTATATTACTTAGATTAAAGCTAATAAGTATTATTAGCGTGAGATCTACTATATATATATTATAATTATAAATAGTTAAATACTTCTCTTATTACTCTATAAGTAGTTAGTAAACTCTATTAAGTTTTAGCTTAATTCTAAGTAGTATAATAACTAATTATTATAGATAAATACTAAGGAGATTACTACTAACTATGCCTAAATATATCTTAAGATCTAGCTTAAAGTATATAATCCCTTAGATTAGGTTTTTTTCTTAATAGCTAATAATTTCTTTATAAAATACTTATTAAAAGAAGGATAAAGACTTTATTAAGTAGACTTATTTTTAGCTTAAGAATATTCTATTTTAGTACTTTTAAGATAAAAGCTATATTTTTAATTAGGTTTAATTCCTTAATAAGCTTAATAATATCCTAGAGAAGTATTTTTTAAGTAATAACCTTTATATATTTAGTCTACTTATTTAGGATTCTTCTAAAGTTTAAGTTTCTTAGATATTTTATAATTCTTATAAGTATATTTTAGTTATAATCTTTAAATATATTAGTTTTAGCTTTATTTTCTAACTTAATACTTATAAAGATATTAGTACCTCCTCTATAAGTATTTATAAGAATCTTATTAGCTTTAGGGAGGAGGATAAGTTATTAGAAAGTGAGAGTAGTAATAATAAGAATAATATAGATATTAGTCCTAATAGTAATAATACTAGTAAGGATTTAAATAACTTAGAGGATAATTCTTAGTAGTTTTTAGTAGATCTTTAGTAAGTATATAGTAGCTTTTCTTTAGAGTTCTTAATTAGATACTTCTAAGTTTATATATTACTTTTAAGAGTAGTTTTCTTTAGAATCTTTCTATAGTTAATTAATTTTTCCTTATTTCTCTATACTATTTATTATCCTATTTATAGTATAATTTATATTATTACTTCTTAAATCCTATAAGGATTTATAAAGTGTTTACTAAGTATTTTTTAGGCTTTTAGGTGTTATATTCTACTAGTTAGCCTTTCTACTTAACTAAATATAGGGGGCCTATTAGTATATCCCTTTATAATATAATATCCTTAATTTCTTATTTTTTAAAGTCCTTTTTTAGGTTTAGAAGTTATCCTTTAATAAGCTTTTAGCTATACTATAGCTTTAGTAAAGTAATTAAGAAGATATTATACACTTTATTATATTTTTCTAAAAGCTATACTCTATAAGTATTAAGGCTTATAACTTCTATAATTAGTATAGGAATAAATTATAGGGTGAGTTTTTATTAACTTTTTATAAAGTAGAAGTTTTTTATTAAGAGCTTTATAATATCTCTAACTTTATATAATTATGCCTTCCTTTTAGTATTTATATTTTTAGCTTATATTTCTATTATATATTACTAATTTTTAGCTATTTTTTAGTAAACCTCTATTAGCTTCTTAAGCTTTTTATTAACTTTTTAGGTTCTAATTTTAATATTTATTAAGTAGTAATTAATTATTTAAAGGTAATAACCTATAAAGGCTTTAAATAGTAATATACTAATAGTAGTATATCTATTATTATTATATAAGAATTTAGCTTTAATTAGTTATATTATTTATTAGTTATATAAGCTTTTATTAAACTTTAAGAGGTATATAGTTAGGGTTTAGTATATTCTCTTAGTCTAGCTATTTATCTATAGATATTATATAGTAGAGATATACCTTTTTATATTTTAAGCTTTAGTTTAGTTTTATTAGAACTAGCTAGTAATTAACTTATCTTAATTACTAATAATAGCTTTAGGTATACTATATTAGTATTTAATCTCTTAATATAAGATCCTTATTAAACTTATAGTATCTAATTATTTAGTTATCGCTAGAAATTATACTACTTTAGTTATTTAATATATAACTACTAGGATTATATTATATATAATCCTATTATCTTAGTAACTCTCTAATAAGCTAGTTAAGAAGTCTAAAGAAATCTATTAAAATAGGTA
The DNA here is from genome assembly GCF_011800055.1 of Colletotrichum gloeosporioides. NCBI lineage: Eukaryota > Fungi > Ascomycota > Sordariomycetes > Glomerellales > Glomerellaceae > Colletotrichum > Colletotrichum gloeosporioides. Next base: position 128,699 of record NW_025544739.1, on the reverse strand, counting down.
TATTAGTAATTCTAATATTTATAGTAGTTTATATAGCTTATACTATAGTATATATACTCCTTAGTAATATAAGTACTTAGTAATATATTATTATATATTCTCTATTAGGTATAGTTAATAGAATTTTTATAAGATTAGCTTTATTATTTTATTTACCCCTATATACTTTAATCTAAGTATATTATAGTAGTTTTTTAGGATTTTATAGTAGAAGGATCTCTCTTCTAGGATAATAAGTTTTCTTCTAAATTAAAAGATATTATTCTTATTAAGTTAGTATTTTTAGTATTCCTTAGTATTTTAGTAAATTTTAGTTATAAGTTCTCTATAGAAGTAGTTTTTAGTTTATAGTCTTCTAACTATCTATTTAAGATTTATATCTAGTTATAATATATATACTATTTTATCCTAAATAAGCTCTCTTATTATAGTATATAGGATATACTACTTTAGTATAGTAATCTTAGCTCCCCTTAAGTCCTCTAGTATATTACTATTTTCTTATAGAGCGGTTAGTATAATATCTATATATAATTTTAAGTAAGTGATAATATTAATATATATATTTTAATATAGTAATTTATTAGTACTCTTTATAGAGTAATACTAACCTAAAAGTAAGGATCTCTTAACCTTAAAGCTAGCTTTCTAATAAGGTTTTTATATACTTTACTAAATAGCTTAGATATAAGTTCTTATAGTAGCTATAGTTCCTTTAAGCTTAATAATATATTAGTAAGTTATTATTAATAGCTAGTTAATAAGTTTTAGCTTCTTCTTAAAAATAGGGAGTATATTATCTACTTTAGAGTTTTCTATTATATAGTTAAGGTATTATAATAGTCTATTTATTAAATTAATAACTCCTAATCTATATTAGATTTTAAAATTAAATATTAATAGGTAATAGACTTATTATATAAGTTTTCTATAAATATTATATATAAGTATAATAAGTACCTCCTTTAGTCCTATATAATCTATAAATACTAAGAATTTCTTAAGGAGCCTTTAGAGATATTATACTTAGTAATCTAAGTTTTCTATAATAATAAGGAGCTCTTATTACTTTATAACTTAGTATCTTTCTATATCTAAAAGCTTCTTTAACTAGAAAGCTATTAGGTACTAAATAGTACTATATTTTTATAAAAATATACTAGATACTACTTAAGTAGATATATTAGTCTTAACCTTAGTTTCTAGTACTAAGTTATAATATTTTAATATTAAAGCTTTAGTAAACACTCTCTAAAGTATCTTAAATATAGTCTATATCTCCTTTATTTAAATAAAAGCTTCTAATTTTATATTATTTTAACTTCTTTTTAGTATACTATTTATAGGAGCTATAATATAGGAGTATTTAGTAATAAATTTATAGTAAAAGTTATAGAAATTAAAGAAAACTTAGATATCCCTAAAGGACTTTAGTACTAGCTATTTAGTAACTACTTAGACTCTATTTAGGTCTATTTTAATACTATTTTAAGTAATATAAAACTTAAGGAAATCTACTTCTATCTAATAGAAGTTATACTTCTTTAGTTTTATAAATAGCTTAGTAGCCCTTAGGTAATATAGGATTATATAGAGGTCTTTAGTATATTACTCCTTAGTATTTAAATAGATTAGGATATTATCTAAGTATATAATATAGTAAGTATCTAAAAAGTTAGTAAGTATTTAGTAAATATATACTTAGAAGGTTATTAAAGTATTTATAAACCTAAATAGTATTACTATATATTTAAAGTACTTATATTAGGTTCTAAATATAATTTTCTATTTATTTACTTTATTAATTATAATTCTATAATATACCTCACTTAAATTAATCTTAGAAATAAACTTTATATTAATAAGCCTATCTAGGAACTTACTAATTAGTAGTAGAAGGTATTAGTTTTTTACTATAATTTTATTTAGTCCTCTATAATCTATATATAACTATAAGTTATTATTCTTTTTAGGTATAAATAGAACTAATACCTTAATAGAGCTAGTTAAGTAGTAGATATATTTAGCTACTTCTATTTCTTAAATATATTTAGTAAGGGTTTATAGCTATTCTACTAATATAAGGTATATTAGCTTATATAGAGGCTTTTTACTAAGTTTTAGCTTAATATAATATACTACTCCCTTTAATTTAGGGACCTTCTTTATATTTTCTTTATTAAAAATATTAATAAAAGGTTTAAGTTCTTTAGGGATATTCTTCTTATACTCCTTATTTAATAAGTTTTTACTTAAGGTATTAATATCTTTTTTATCTAAAGTTAAAGCTCTTATTAAATATATTATATAAACTTTCTAGTTATTTTTTATAATCTCTTATATTATTACCTCTAGTTTAGTAAGTAAGATATAATTATATAACTAGGTATAAGTATAGGTATCTATATAGATATTTTCTCTACTTATTAAGTTATTAGATAGAAAAATATCTCTTACTCCTTTAGGATATAGGCTAGCTATAAACGCTCTCTAAATCTTTTATAAGTAGCTTTAGCTATTAATTAAGAAGAAAGTAAGTTAATAAACTTTATTAATAGGTATTAGTCTTCTTTAAAAGTTTATTAACTTTAAGACTATAATATTAATAGCCTCTTTTAGTGAGAGTTTCTTAATAAGGTCTTCTTATATAAGGTTTATTATAGTATAAGTATCTATATTAACTAATAGTTTAACTTTATTATATACTTAGAGTATAATTACTTAATTTTTAATAATCTACTTTATAGGAACTAAAGTAATTTTTAGTATAGTACTTCTTAGAGTTATCTTTATATCTATTTATTTCCTAAGTCTTTAGTATTATTTATATAAGAGATTATAATAATATTAATCTTACTTTATTTTAGGTTTAAGTTTTAGTTATTACTTATAGGCTATATATATAGTTTAGTATAATTAGGGGATATATATTTATATTTCTTATAATTATAGTATTAGGTTCTCTAAAGATTAGGGGGCCTACTATTAGAGCTAAGGCTTATATAGGGGTTTACTAAGTAGTTATTCTAAGATAAGGTCTTTAAATAGCGCTCTCTTAGGTCTATTAACTAAGAGGGTTATAAATTACTCTTATAAGGGTAGTCTAAGGAGCTTAAGTATAGTTATTTATATAACTTAGAATAGTTAATAAGCCTTCTTATATATCTCCCTTTTAAAATCTCTTATAGTCTCTATATATATAAGGCTATAGTATATATATTAGTATAATTAATATCTTATTTAAAAAGCTTATTTTTTAAGGTTTTAGTGAAACCTTAAAAGAATATATAAGCTTTTATATTACTTATATTTAGCTTACTAAGGACTTAGTTAATAGACTCCTAATAGACTTAATATATAATAGGTTTCTTATTATCCTTTTAGTAGTATTACCTTAAAGTATTATAATAGTTTTATTCTTAAAGTTTAAGTACTATATACTACCTTCTTATAAAAACTCTAAAGTCTTTTTATATAGGGTTAACCTACTTCTCTAATATATCTATAAATATTTACTAATAAGTCTACTATTCTATTTATAAGGTATACTTTATTATACTTAAGGTTTATTAGATATACTAGTTATTAGAGTAGTTAGGGTAGTACTTATAAGCCTCCTCTACTATAATAAGCTAATCTTCTCTTTCTATATTAATAGATTTATTAGTAAGGTAAGCTATATTATAATTTAGAGGTTTTTTATAAACCTTTAATAACTATTTAGTAAGTATTTAGTTATTTAATATAGTAGTAATTAGTTTATACTAGTTAGCTATTATAGTTATAATTTACTATATTAATATTTAGTTAGTAGCTTTATTTAGCCTTTTAGCTTAAGCTAACCTATAAGTAGTAGTTATAGATATCTAGCTTTATAGCTTATTTAATTTATAGAGAGAGGTCTTATATTCCTTATTCTCTTATATATACTTATTATCCTTTTAGTAAATATTTAGTATAAGTAGCTTATCCTCTTTAAAGTTCCTAGTTTTACTTAAAGTATAGCTTTTTATTTCCCCTTATTAACTTATATTATCTTCTAATTATTTACTAGGGTTATCTTCCCTATATAGGCTTATATAAGCTATCTTACTTAATACTTAGTAAATACTAAGTATAAGTTCTTTAGCCTAATTAGTAGGTATTACTTAGGTATATAGTACTATTATTATTATTAACTTTCTTAAAATAGGGTAGAAATAAAAGAATTATAAAGGTATTTAGGGGTTATAGACTATAATTAAGTTAAACTAATAGAAGAAGTACCTAAAAGGTAAGTATAGTATTATTATACTACTTTTACTTATTTCTTTTAAGATCTTCTTTTTTAACTCTTTAGTAAGTACTTATTAAGTTCTTATTATAGAGGGTTCTATACCCTATTTCTATAAGGTTCTCTATCCTTTTAGTTTAGTCTAGCTAAACTATCCCTAAGCCCCTTTAGTCTGAGTAGCTAGACCCTTATAAAATAGAGAGATTATTAAGAATATACTTATTAGTACTAATATTTAGTATAAAGGAGTTTATTCTCTTAATAGAGGCTATAGATATAATATATTAGTATAGTTATACTTCTTAGCTATTATTTTCTTCTTTATTAGCTTTCTTAATAGTATTTTATATAAAGAGATTATTAGTCTCTATTTCTATAGTTTAGTTAATAGAACTATAGATAAAATATTTAGGTATCTTTATTAGTTATTTCTTAACTCTCTATATATAGTTAACTTTATATAGATCTTTAGTAAGAGATTAAGGGTTAAAATATAAATTAAATACTTTAAAGTTATTTATTAAGAATAATAGAAGGGTTCTCTTCTAAGTTTAGGTTAATAAGGTATCTATAAAAGCCTTAGATAGTTAGTTAATATCCTATTTAATACTAGAGTTTCTAAAGATACTATCTTAGGTTTAGTTTTCTAAGGTAAATACTAAAGTAAATACTTATATTATTAATTATTAAGTTATTAGTAGTTTATTTAAGTATTTAAACTTATTATATACTAAGGTATAGTATCTAAAGTATTTAAGGGAATATTTACTATACTTCTTAAAGTATTAAGTTATCTTTTTATAATAAGAGTTATATATTTTATACTTATAGAGGTTCTTAGGATACTTAATATTATAAGAGGTATAAAGGTTTTATAGTTTATTAGGTTTAATTACTTAAAGTTACTTCTTAGAGGGAAACCTCTTCTTATTTAAAGGGGTATTAATACCTTAAGAGGCTTATTTATATTATTCCTTTTTATTAAAGCCTCTAAGTTCTTATAAGAGGTTATTATAAGTTTAAATTTCTATAATAAAGTTATTTTCTATAATATCTACTTTTACTTAATTAAAATATCTAAAACCTTAGATAAGTCTATAGATAAGAGCTATAGTTAATAAACTTATACTAAAGCTATTTAGTTTATTAAAAGTTAAGTAAAAATCTTTAGTATTACTATAGTTAACTTTAGTTATTCTATTCTAGTTATTATAGATTTTACTTATAGTTAGCTTATTAAACTTCTAAGTATATTCTTTAGTCTTAATAAAGATATAAAAAGTTAAAGTTATAATAAAAAGACTATTATTAATTATTTCTTTTAAGAGTTTATATTAGATCTTCTCTATAAGTAACTATTTAGTAAATATAAAACCTATAAGTATTAGATTACTTAAAGATCTTAGATCTTTAACTACTACTACCTTATCTTTTTTAAAAACTATATCCTTATTATATCTATTTAGTATTTCTTTATCTATTAAGTAGAAGAGAAATCTTCTTACTTTAAAAGTATTCTTAAGATTAATCTCTTATAGCTAAAAGCTTATAGCTTTAGTTAATTTAAGGATAGTATTATATACTAGAGTTCTTAGATTTAGTCTTTTACTAGCTACTTTTTATATAGCTACTTTAGCTATAAAGTTAGTAGAAAAAGGGGAAAAGTTAAGAGGGCCTAATTAGGATAATCCCCTCTTAATAGAGCTTAAGGAAGATAAAATTAGATTATTAGTTAAAGATATATTAATTCGTTTAATTAATTTAGTAGTTTAAAAGAGGTTTAAGGAGTAGTTATAAGTAATTATTAAATAGTTATTAAGTAATTATTACTATATAACTATAGTAATTATTAAATAATTATTAACTTTAGTAGCCTAAAGGCTAAGGAGATTTTATAAGTAGGGGATATATATTATAATAGCTATAACCTCTATTAATATATAATATTCTTTTATAATAATAATAATAATATAAGAATAATAATAACGCTTAACTTACTTTAATAATCTATATAAAATAAACTAATAAAGTTGAAGGTATTAAACCTTATATAAAAATACTCTATATATTATAACTTATAACTATAATACTAATTATATAATACGTATAGTTACGTAAGTACCTTATATAATTAGTAGTTTAATAGGTTACGTTTTAGGTTATCTTTCCCCTTACTTTTCCCTATTAGAGGAGGTAACCTAAGATAAATAATAATAAGAGATATCATAATATATTAATTCCCTTATTATTATCTAAATAATTAAATACCTATAAATACTTAGGATTATCACCTTTTATTATAATATAAGCCTATCTATAACCCTATACTATATAAGCGTATATACTACACCCCTAAATACGCTTATACCTATACTAATAACCTCTACTTAGAAATATCACTTCTAGTAGCTTAGTAATCTATTAATTACTCTATAGTAATTACTAGATTATAAGGTTAAAGTCTTAATAGCTACTTAGGAATAACCTTACTATCTAGTAAATAGATTTAGGTATTTAGAGGGCTTATAACCTGCGTGAAGTAGCTTAATTAATCTAGCTATAAGTGCTAGGCGCGCCTAGCTATAAAGTGGTGTGGCTGACCCCTTATATAAAGGCGGGATTCGGGCCGGGATTCGGGCCTCGGGCCTGGGCCCGGCCGACTACCGTCTCGCACAATGCACCTGGCATGGCTGCCTTGCGTGGGCTGACTCGGCTTCACGACGCGACGCGTCACCCGAGATTTGCGCGACGCGAAAACACCCGATATCAGGTGACTCTCAGGCTTCCAGTACTGCGCCAGCTGGTAAGCGAGCCCCACCTCCTTGTAGCCATGGCCACAGTACACAGGGATACCCAGGTACCACCCCACTTGACGAGCATCCCGATTCCCCCATCTTCTGCCACCACAAGTGCACGACGTATCCCTTGAAAAGATGTAGACTCTTACAGACTCTCACGAATCATGGACAAGGACAGAACAGCAAACGCGACGGCATTTTATTGTGCAACCGAAACCTAGGCTGAGCTGGCGGCGAGCTTTCTCTGAGTGAGGGTCGGCACGCACGAAAACTGGCCCGATGCTGAAGCTGTCGATTCCCGTATAAAAGCAGTGGCCTCTGAGTTTGCGCGACGAATTGCAATACTTTGGGACGACTTCCGCTTGCATGCCCGTTTCTGTAGCCGCTCTCCCACCTCCAGAAAAATAATCACTCGCTCCAGTGTCCCTTCAGGCCTTCCATGTCGGGGGAACGCCACCAATCCAGGCCACATGCGACCAACCCTCCACAATGCCCTCACTTGCGTCCACCGATGCTTCCCCAATACTCCTCGAGCATAGCAGGGTTGTTTTGCTTGACGAAGGCTTCCGACACAACCGACTCGTCCGTGGACCCGACCCAGGTAACCGTCATCGTGGCGTTGTTCTTCTTCTTGCCTCTGGTGAAAGTATGCGACTTCACAGCAAGTATATGCCACATGTGTCGCTGTCGGGGTCCCAGAATGGCGCGATGGTCGCAGGTTGCGATGTACTCCTTCCACAGTAGCGGTGCATCTTCTTGAATCAGCCACTCAGGCTCCCAACTGGTGTCGTCGTTGGCCACCTTCCATCTGCACTTGAGGATAATCCGGGTTGGGTCATCAGGGTCGATGTCATGATCCAGGATATCCACCAACTCCCACTTCTCGTCTTCGTCCGTCGCTATGCTGGTGTCGGGTGCGGGTGCCTGGGACGGTGCCTGTTGCTAGGTGGTGCCGTCGGTCTGGGTCGCAGTTGTGGCCGGCTTGTCGGCAGCGGTGGTGGGGACGACCGGGATGCGGGCGGCGGCAGGGGCACCCTTTCGTCGGCGGCCCAGGCTTCGGACGCCAAGGGCTTCCATGGCGGCTGCGCTCGGCATATACCACTTTTTGCCTGAAAGTCTCGCCATTTGGTTGTTGATCTTGGTTTCCGGCAGCCGCGACGGGTGATTGGAAGTCAGAGAAGGTCGTCGTGGGCCGGATGGTTTTTGCGACGCAGACAAACGGCAGGCGCTCTTTGGTTTCGTACCCACACCGGACCGAGGCAAGACCGGGCCTTAAAATGCACGAGTCCGCAACGAGTTTTGTGGCAGTGACTTCGAGCCGGTTGATCGATCGCGAGTTGAAGTAAATTAGATTGCGTCCAGGAAATTGTATCGTCGACGTTGCCCTGCACCTTGCCGCTTCGTCGTGAAAGGAAGAGAGGCATGCGACCTGGATGGATGCAGCGCCATGAGGATGGAGCGTCAGCCACTTTGTGGCTGGTGTGGCGTGTGGCTCGTGTGGCTCGTGCTTGTGAGCTGCTGAAATCAACCGTTGCGGGCAGACCGCCCAGCCAGGTATCCGTACCAGCCATCCGCAGACGCAACCAAAAGCACCTTCTCTCCAAGCACGGGCACTGTGAGGACACAGAGTGGTGAGGCTGGCGCGAATCGGACGACCCCCCACGTAAGGGCCACCGTCTAAGACGGGATGTAACGGCGCAAAATACGTTGCTGCATCTGCTTCCCAACCCCATGCACGCCTCATGCCATCGAGGCCGGCATCAAAGACCTCCTTTCCCAAAATGGTTGCCACTTCTCCCGTGGCTAGGACTCTACGATGCATGCTTGATCAGTCTCTCACCACATTGAGCACGATGGCCGAGTGATCACCAATGTCGCGCGTCGAGCACATGTCTGAAAGCCCGGGGTGTGAAATGCGATGCCTCCGCGTTCGCTGCAAACTAGGTCCGCTGCAAGCTCCGATAAGAGCTCCGATAAGAGCTTCCCACTGCAACTCTTCGGATCACCTCCCAACACTTCTAGGCGGGGCGAAAATGAATGTGACGATCTTCCCACTGAAGACCGTCACATTCAAACCCTCAGGAAGGAGCAGGCGTTCCAGGCAGGTACCTAGGATACCTACGTTGCAGGCCTGCGCAGGCGTCAGGGCCGTGGGTAGCCGTGAGCCAGCTACTAACAGCCCTCTCTAGGTAGCCAAAAGTCAGCTACCCAGAGCAGGATCCCACACCTCTGATTGGCTGGCCAAACATTCCGGTGCTGGCAATGTGAATGCCCCGTCCGCATTTTCGATGCACTTCACACTGCCGCCATCATTATCCTCCCACTACCTTATGCCATCCAGGCCGTGCCGACAGCAGAGCGACGGGAGTGCAGTGTTGTCGCTACACCCTGGCAGCGGGTCAAGTCCGGCCGCCTGGGTAGTTTATGGCCGGCCTCAGGTAGCGGACATTCAGCTACCTACAGTGCAGTAGGTAGCTGACTTTCAGCTACCCAGACCGGGATCCCACACGTCTGATTGGCTTCCCACTAATGGGAGTCGCAAGGTGCACTGACTGCGCGCTGGGGGAAAATTCCAGCGAGCACCCTGCTGGAAGTTTGGTACGTGCCTTTGCAGCAGGGCAGGTCCAAAACCAATGTGACGATTTTCCTACTGAAAACCGTCACATTCGACCCCAGGACAGACCTTCCGTTTAATAAACACCAAGTCTTCGTCCCGAGGTGGGTTGTTGCCGTCGCCACACTGCATCACGCGGAGATTTTGTGAAAGCAGCATATGCAGTGGCCATCCGCAGGTTCAACTTTGCGCACAGAGAAGTCGTCGCATGCATTCGGGATACAGATGCCGACAGTGATGTGCTGACTGCACCTCACCTCGGACATGAACTACTGCCCATCATCTCCTTGAGTGCATGTCGCGTTTTGGAAAGATTGCACCCTTAAAGGTGCCCGCCGGCGAGGGGGATCTGCTGCCCATGAAGACCCAAGTTTCGCCGCCAGGGGTCATTCGTGGATGGATTGCCACACCGCGAGACTGCATCGTGCGTCCGCGACATGCACATAGTTTAGTGATGCATCGCAGGAAATCTTGATCAAAGACACTAGAGGCGACATTCATCAAGCATGGCGCTGTCTTCTGGATAATTCGATGTGCACATGGGGGAGCATCATAATAACGGCAAGGCGAACCACTCTGCTGGCCACGTCTGGGAAGCAGTGCTACGGCTTCAGTACTGCTCGGGGGAATGCAGCTGGAGGCTCCAAGTGGGATGCGCGTAGGGCCACCGGCGGCGACGGTGGCGGGGGCACGAAGGGCTCGAGACTTCTGAACTGCGGAGCTATCGAACGACACAACCACTCGTCAACGCCCGTCCGCCTCAACCCTCGCCGCCCTGGAGCCGGAACGCGGCATTGCGCAATTGCTCTCGGCAGATCCAGCCGTCGCGGCCAGGCGTGATTGCTGGCTGCAATGGCCGCGGATGTGTCTTCGTCGTTGTCGCCATCTTCCGACAGCTGCAACCTGTGGAGGTGGGTGCTTGCGCGCCCATTCCCCCATGCCTCTCTTATTAGATCGTTCGGTAATTTTCGCGCCGAGCGGGGATCATGATGACGTCCTTTACCCTGCTGCTGAGGGTGGTGGGATGGCGAGCCAGAGCGAGAAGGAGTGATTCTTCGAGGAGGACGTGGCTGGCGGCGGCGGCGTGTTGACAGGCGCTGAAGGTTCATTCTGTGTATTTGTGCTCTGCGTGATGCTCTCGACGAGGTAGTCCAAATAGGTATCGAGCACGCAGGTGACAGCAAGGCATACCCCAAGGCGCAGCTTTTCCCCGGCGGCGGGGAGGAAACAGCGGGCGAGAGAGATCCGTATTGATGTCCTCGTCCATGTCCTGCCAGAATGCGACCGCATCTGCCACCGAGGAGATGATGGAGGTGTGTCGCAAGCGCGCTACGTCGGTGTTGTGCTTCGCGGTCAGAGCCTGTTCGGTCGGAGTACTACTGGCATCGCGGGACGAAGGCGAGGAGATGACGGCGTGAAAGACGGTACGGATTGCCTGGTGCCTATCGCAGAGGGCGGCATCCCTGCCGAGGGCTGCGTCGGGGGCATTGTCCGAGGACTTGAGGCGGTCGGGGGCAACGAAGCAGACGATAGCCAAGCGTCTGTCGAGAAGCGAAGGCTACGGCATCATGGCGTGCAATTGTCGCATCGAAATAAAAGGGATTGAGGTTGATGCAGGAAGGGAGCTTTAGGGACGAAGGCGATAGACGGCCCGTGGGACAGCGACAATGTATGCTGACGGAGGGGCACCGACGCTTTAATGAGACGAGCCAACCAGATGTGTGGAACCCCCTCCCGGCTTAGGGAGCCAATAAGATGTGTGGAACCCCCTGGTCCACATGAGGGGGTTCCACAGCTTTGATTGGCCTGACATATGCACCTGGGATCCCACACATCTGATTGGCCCAATGCAGATACCCACATCAAGGGAGTTCCACACATCTGGTTGGCTCGTTCTCAGGTAGGTAGCTACTGAGCTCCCACCTCCGATTGCATTTAGGCGAAGGGCTGCGCTGCGCTGGTCAGCCAGCGAAAGGCGTGTGCGTTGGCCGGCACGTATCCTCGACAACCCAACCGGAAGACAAAGGTCGTCTCCAGGGTATCGAGGATAACATAACGACAACATCTGCTGGAGCCAAGTTCAAGAAGAACGGCAAGACTTCAAGGTCAAAAGGAACTTGACGGGTCTGCCCGAGCTGGCGAAGTGCTCCCAGCTGGGGTTGTAAGTGCCAAGGCGAGCGCACGACGTTGGACTTTGAAAGTTGATGGAGGATGCTGTCGCCCGGCAACCTCTGAGCACGTCTCGTCGGATGCTTCGAGGACGACCATCAGCAAAGCAACATAATTACCCAGCAAACGACGAACATGGATGCGCATTCGGTGTCGCAAAAGCTCACATACTGTCAGTGGGAGGTTCTGCTGAAGCATGCGCCAACAGTGGGTAGCGGACATTCAGCTACCTACAGGGCAGTGGGTAGCCGAAAGTCAGCTACCCAGACCGGGATCCCACACTGCTGATTGGCTCCCCGATGACTAACGCCTAAACGCCCCTGAGCTTGCGGGTGCCCAGACAGGGACATGCCGTACATCGAGGCTCGCGGGGTCTGCGTGCCTCTCCCCACATCGCCATCTTCAACGTTGCCATTGCCGACTTTTCCAACGCGAACGACACATCTTCAGCCTTAGGTGGCTGCAATGCCTCTATCGCCACGCCGAAGTTCTGGTCGTCGATGTCCTGTCTTGGCCGCCGTCATCTTGAAATTGACAACCAACAGCGTGGGAAGCGTCACATTTGAGTTTCCAGGCCTTGCACCTGCTTTGCGGCCGATGTTCTGGTCGCCAATGTCCCGATTTTCAAGAACATGCGAATCCTGACAGAAGGTCCTGGTCGCTGCCGATGTCCTGTTTCTCGGGACCTGTGATCACAAGGTATGCTGAGGGAAGGAATCCCATCAAATGTGACGATTCACAGTGGGAAAATCGTCACTTTTGCGAAGGTGGTTCCTGCGCCGCCTTGCACCGTCGGTACCTTGCGGGAGCCACGGTCTGCGCATGCGACGGAAGGAGTCCTCGCCCATGTTCCCACTTTCGAGGACATGCATCTGGGTCGAGGGCCTCGAGCTGCACCTCCCAAACTGGTCAGTCTGTCGATCTTCCTTTCCTCGCGCCACCTGTCTGACCTTTCCAGCCTGGCTGATCCTCTTTCCAGCGTAGCAGCCGGCGTTCCCGTCCCACCACAACCTGCCTCTGTGATTGCGAACCTTTGCAACCACCAACCCTTCCGACCACGAACCTCTCCGACCACGAACCTCTCCGACCACGAACCTCTCCGACCACGAACCTCTCCGACCACGAACCTCTCCGACCACGAATCTCTCCGACCACGACACTCCGACTGAGAACCTTTCCGACCATGACCCTGTTCCTACGAACCTTTCCGACCATGATCCTCCGATCGCGAACCTCTCCGACCATACCTCCGGGGCTGCGAATCTTTGCCATGTTGAAGGTACAGCGATGCGCTGAAAGCCCCGATCGTCAGTCCCATGGTTGTGCTCCTTGTGTGCCAATCCACCGGGGCTACGGGTGCCACGCATTTGGACAAAAACGCAACGTCGTTGTCCCACGTCAAACAGACGCAGCATTCCCGTGCGAAATCCCACACGAGCCCCATGATTGGGATCGAGAGGTCTGCAACAATTGACCGAGTCGCCTGCGCGTACCCCTCTGTCTCGTGCTGTCTGGTCTCCCCGACTCCCGTGCCTTACTGTGCTTGACATTTTCAAATTTCCTGACTTGTGCTTCTCCTGCCCGGTTGATTATCATCCAACGACCGAGGACACGTCGATGAAGCCTTGGACTCGGAGTCTGCACTGCGCCCCATGTCCACGCCAGGCCCTCGAGCTTCAGCCACACGGTAAGCTTCAGCCACATGACAAGCTTGAGCCACACAAGGCAATGCTGTGGCTGACCCACTGAATCTCAAGCGGCCCCGCCACATCTCACAGCAGCCAACCGGAAAATTGCCAGGCAATCTTAAATGACGACATCCCGTCGTCGCAACGTGAACCGAACCGCGAATGGGTGGGGTTGGGAAAGTTCCTTTTGACATCAACAAACCCTTGACCGCACCATTTCGCCTTGCAGGAGACTCGATCGGATTCCGCCCCGAAGGACCGTCGCTGTCACACCATGCGCCATAAGCAACATCAATTCATTCACAAGCATGGCTAATTCATGAACGCACAAAACAAGGGCTCCTGCTCTGCCTCGATTGCATCCCTATGCTGTTGCGACCAACCGACCATCGCCAAAGCCTGCTGGAGCAAGCTAACCCCATGTCTCCTGCTGCTTGCCACGGGACTTCCGCCGAGGTCCATGCCATCACATAAGCCCATCACAGTGTACAGAGTACCCAAAACCTGGCGCCTCCAGGACTTGACCACCCTCTACAACATGTACGCGCATTTCCACCGAATCCATCAGGAGACACACTAACATAACTTCACAGTCCCTGCACGCCGACGAGACGAACATGACAACACATACACCCAACGACCAAACAAGCCCACACCCTCGCTCTGCCCTCGCCGCGATCCAGCCGACTCCCAGACCCATCCGCCTCTAGCGAAATTGCTAAGCGGCCCACCGTCTTCGCACAAGAACGATGACAGACACGAATACTACAATATACCCGACGGCGACCAGGTCGCTTTGCCACTGCCACTAGGAGAGGTAGAAACGACTGCTCGCCTTCAGGATGATGGCGGGAAGGGCTGGCGTCCCCTGCGCACCCGCCACCGCGATGACCATGACCAAGTATTTCGTGAACCATGCGACGGACTCGTCTATTTCCGCCGCTGTCGGAAATCCAGACTGGGGAATCTTCCGCCGCACCCCAGCCTCGGCCTCGCCCTGGGTCGTTGGGGCCGGGATGGGAATGAGGATCTCCCGCTCGTCGATTGGGAGGGCTGGAGGATGTTGCGCCGCCGCATTGGTCTGGGCCTGTGGCTGAGGGGATTGGGGGTCGAGCGATGTTGTAGGAGGGCTTGTTGGCTGGACCGCCCGAGCTTGTGGCTGCGCCAAAGATTGGAGCTCGATGTGTGCTTCACCTTGCGGCTGCCAGTTTGCCGCGTTGGCTGGCGAGGCGTCGGTGGGAGGCGCGACATCGGCAGGGGTAGTTTGGCTCATTGGCTCCATTTTCTACTGGACAGATTAGCATGGGCGTGACACACTGACAAGGAGGAACTTACCGTGTTTGCGAGCGAAGTTGAGTGGTTGGTTTGTGTGGTTGGTGGTGGGATTCTTGCTGTTGGCTCGTAGAGAAAGGGTTGGTGGTTGCCTGAGCTGCAATTTCTGATGGGATGAACGACTTGTGGATGGCGAGAACCATTCTTAAGTGCCTCCTCTGCTTAAGACCAGTTCCCCCAGGCAGAAGTCGAACAGGTTGTGCTCATCCGCAGCCATGGCCAGCTGCAGAGCCATCAACCCCATATCTCAGTCAGTGCCCGAGACCTCCAGAGCCTACGGAGCACTTGGAAAGGTGTGGTGGTGATGCTTCTGCTTCTGCTTCTGCTGCTGCTGCTGCTGCTGCTGCTGCTGCTGCTGCTGCTGCTGCTGCTGCCGCCTCCGGGAGACAAGGGCGGTCAAAGAAGCAGCAAGACAGCAGCAGGTTTCTTGCATGCCTGTATCAAAGCAGCCACCTCAGACCCAAAAGACCAAATCTCCCACCACAAACAAACCAACACTGCAGTCTGTAGATGACTGGCTTGGTGCCTGAGGACCCCATCCATCTTATGCCACGACAAACAAAGGTCACATCAACACTGCAGATGACTGGGTGCCTCAGGATCCCATCCAATCCCATCCGACGTACCTTACGCGCCTTCCACCTAGTGCTTTCCCTTCACATCCTCACAGCCCCACTCACCATTCACCTTCAATCAACAAACACTCCAACCCTCACCCATCTTTCTTCCACCACAACGCAGTGCACGCTCTTCGCAACCCAAGCACATCGTCGCCTCCCACGTAACCAAGAATCGCATCGCAGACACCACCGCCATGAAGCCAGAGCAGCAGCTGAGCGATCTCACTCGAACCTTCCCGGGCCCCGACGCCGACACTATTGCTGTGCGTTCCTAGTTCGAGCGCATCATTAGACGTCGCCAGGTGGATGTCCCCACAAACTGGCGCCTTTGCTTGACCGGCTACGAGATGAACCACCCGGGGCTCACGGAGAGCAAGGTCCAGCAGACTCTGCAGTACTATGGCCTCGACACCCTTGGTGCCCAGTACCTTGCCCAGGATGTCCTCCATTGTCGCAAGGTCAGTCTTTCTTCCCTTACACAAGCCTTCACCATGCCAATTTTGTTGCTTTTGCTAACTTGTCCCTGCCTCCTTTTAGAACTACGACTACTACAAGATGCTTGCTGAGAAGGAGGGAACGGTCTGGCCCCCGAAGGATGTCACGCAGGATGGGAAGGCGGGACTGGTAGCAGACCCCTCCACCATCATCTTGACGATTTTCGTTATCATGCTGGTTTCGGTCATCCTCTACTGCCTCTTCATCAAGGTTGACGCCTGGCTTCACCCCCAGCTCTGAGCCGGGCAGACTCCAAGCGCCAGCCAAAGTTACTCGGGTACTCGGACGAGTGGGTGGATTCGAAGAAGAGGGCACGCGTGCGTGGGCAACTGCGCCAGCTGGGCAGCTGGAATGGCAACACACCGCCAGATGAGCTCAAACGTTTCCGTTCCGCAGGATAATTTCTCAATTTCACATGCTCGGTTGGGCCTTCCCCATCGGCCGCCACCTGTTGTGTCTCTCGAATTTCCTCCGTGTGATGCTGTGATACAATGACCCCTCTTGCCTTGATTAGTTTAAATCTGGATCTGGATCTCCAACTTGATGGTCTCTCCCATGGTACACAGGGCGTCCTTGAGTGTCGCTTTGTTTGCCGCCCTGCACCTCCCAGCCCAGCCACACCGCCCTCTCCAGCCACACATTTCGTACGCCACACCTTTCAGACCCCCGACGCGCACCGCAGAGACCACACACAATCAACTACACTCATGCCGTTCCCATACCCAACCTGTCTTTCGCATGGCAGACCCTGAAGATGAGGCTGAGACTTCACTGACCAAGTTTGTCGAGTGTACGCCAGCGCGGGGCACTTTGAAGGCGGACAAGGCGGACGCCGCATCTGCTCCCGGCAGTGAATCGGATGCACCTTTTCTCCATCGCAGTCCTCTGCTTACCAGACGGCAGGGGATTTTCTTACAGACGACCTCGGGGCTGGCTCACTGTGTCACATTCCTACGGGAACGACTCCTCGGGGATGGACTTGGGTTCGGGCCGGGTTCAGGACTGCACCCTTCCGAAAACCTGACAGCGAGAGGCGGACACGGGCGCCAGAAGAGGCTCCCAATTCGAACATTCCATGTTTTTATGATGGCCCGCGAAGCTCGTCAGTCGACTGGGGTCAGCTTGGAGCCAAGTAGTGATGTGTGAGGGGGAGTGAAGAGGCTTTGCTGGAAGCGACCACGACAAGACACAACTAGGACTGGGCGCCTTACATCATGACGAGAATACGCCAATTTCACGTCGCCAAGTCGCGTTCTTTCCCGATCAAAAGTCCTCTGATGTCCAGCCAAGCTGAGGTTCCCGTCCTGAGTCACACCAAGCCCAAGCAGTGTCCCCACTGGAGCCTGAAATCCCGCCCAAGTTACAAGCGAAGACCGACTGCTACTTATGGCTCCGTTTCTTGGGAGTCTTCGCTCTTCTATGCAACATCTCCATCAACTTCGGCCGCGCTCTGCAGGAAGTCACGAGCCACCTCCACAACCGGCACCCGATCCCGACCGTCTCCATGATTTCCGATTCTCCTTTCAACGGCTCATCTACGCCCCGGCTTGCAATGCCTCTCTTCCTCTGTCCCACGCATGATCCCAGACGGGACGCCATGCACCACTGCAAGCCTGCGGCGAGGAAGACTTCAACCCCGACAGCCCGAGCTTCCGCAACGAAAAGACAAACAGCCTGTTGCAGCCGTTATCGAAGTCGACGAGCGAACCACTGGAGCACTCAGAAACGGTCAATCCTGCAATTATTCCCAGCGATCGGGCGATAAGTGCCCTCCCTCCCCCTGACGGACCTCTCCCCACGTGTCTCGCAGGGAACATGTCAATCTCCGCTGCTCACCATCATGCGCCACGGCCTCGAGGCCGCTGGGCTGATCTCAATCCAACCAGGTTGACACCGAACGACTCCGGCCTTCGCCACGCCCGGCAGTCCGGATCATCACATGCCTTGCCGCCAAGGCAATTACTCGCGACACCCCTCCTCGAAGGACTCACTCCGTAAGCAGCGACAGGCCCACACCGATTCCCATTCCCCTTTCTGACTTTCTCTAGTCTGATTCAAGCCTGAGTCTGTGTCTGAATCCGAGTTCAAGGGGTTGCTGCAGCGCAATCAACCCTCGTCCGACGCGCTCTCCGAACAGCTTTTTGAGCTGACAGATTTGCCGCAACGATCTACCGGCAGACTGTCAGCCCATCCACATCAGCCAAGAACCGCATCAAGCTGAGCGACATCTACTGGCCGATCTGTTATTCCTTCAACTATGCTGCACGACAGGTTTCAAGGCAAACAAACATGATGGATAGCCTGCGCCGGCGATGTTGTTTGTTTTATCACTCGCACTCGTCCCTCCGCCCTCCGACACTGGCGTCTCGCTTTGGCAATTTGTTCAACCGATGGCTTCTGAGATGCATCTCTTGAGAGACATGATCGCCATCTGACTTGGGTCTTCATCACCGGCACCTTTCTGCCCCTACGGCATCTTCACTTGGATGCATCATATAAGCAAGTCGTAATGTGATCCTGTTCCACCAGCGGCAATCACCATGCTCGTGCGAATCAAGACAAACCAGCCAACACCAAAAGCGATTGAAAGCAAGTACTTACTTGTTCAGTGGTCTTTGTCAACTCGGCAAACCAGAAGACGATTGCCCGCACGTCTGGCAAGGACTTCAAAGTCAACCCACGCCGCCGCTCCGCTCTCGCTTCTCCTTGAGAATACGACCGACGTCTCGCCCAGATGACATGAAACCTATATTCAACCTATCGACGCTTGCTCTGAGCACAATACTTGATCAGCATCTGGCGCCGCTCCATCCCGGGTGGTCAACGATTTTGGCGATGCGTTTGAGCAAGTCAAGGGAGTGGTCTCGCATTGGCAAACTCTACGCCGAGAAATCCGAAGACAACAACGCGTCTCAAGGTAGGATTTGCAACGTGAAGATGACAACATCCCCCGCAAGACTCGTCTACCTAGGTGGCGACTTGCTTCAGACCCAGCCGGCCATATCAAGCCGGCGCTGGTCAATCATTCTCCATGTTCTCACATCATCTCCTGCGGCGCCCAACTGCTTTTGCCCACCAAACGATCACAAACATGCCTGCTTGTCATCCCCAGAGTTTCCTCCATAGACGTCCGCTAACCTCGACAATTCATCCTTCTCCCAGCTGCCCTTACCTCCCGCATGTGCTAACGGACGTACAGTGAGTACACGACCAGCCCTGCTGACGAACACTTTTCGTATCGCGCCTGATTGAGCATCTGCCATCAAGAAGGGCGTGTTAATCGAGAGCCTCTGTTCACTGGCTCTGATATTGGTCGCAACGACTCGTCCTCTCAGTCAATATTCCCATGCTTGGGTACCTCCAGGAGGGTGGCGCTAACAAGATCAGTTATTCCACGGACGCCGAGCTCCCCAATTTAGACTTCAGCCGTGATGCGAAAGGACCTGAGTCGTCTTCCGGAGGTGGATGTCGGAGAATGCGCTGCCAACACAACATTGCCCTTTCATCTTGGCGCTGGCCTGCCACCGTTACCTTCATGAATCCTTGCTTCCTACTCTCTGCTTCCTACTTGCACCGTGACATTTTATCTTTGCAAGTCTTCCACCTCTTATCTTTGACTCACGTTTCCCAAGTCCAAGTGTCCCGACCTAACTTCACCCCGCCTCACAACCTCCATCCTGCCGACATCCATCCCTTCGTCATATTACGCCCATGCTTCATTGTCTGTGAAGATCGCAGCCTTTACCGTGGCTATGGATGGCAACCGGGTCCCAAGATCTCTTTCTTTCTCGAGCCCCGCGATGCGGAAATACATAGGCCAGAATAGAAGTGTCTGAAAGATGACGCCCAACTAGCCCTTCTTCCGGCAACCTATCCGCCGACGTCCATCGAATCCCGACCTTCTCCCGCTTCTCGTTGTATGATGTTGCCTATGCATTGTTTGTCCGTACCGAGATCTCTCGCCGTATTCATGGTGTCCACCATTAGATATGAAGTTGGATTCAGCGTCACCCGAACATGTCTGCTGAAAGACTCTCCAAGCCGAATACGATTTGATTTCGCCAACTGTGAGGTCCCTGGCACACACCTCCCGGAATTCCTTAGTGACAGCTGGACATTCGCACCGATTTCTGGGATTCCATCATTACGGTGTCTGCCATGAATTTTAGAGATGGTCCCCGTGTGTGAGATTTTGCATGGAACCCAGATGAATGGCAGAATATGATGTATCTGGCGAGATTGTGTCGATCTGGTTTGCGCGCCTCTGGACCTCGCCATCATGGTGACTGCTGCAGCGGCGATAAGGAAGGAGGTCGTGGTGGGGAGTGGACGGCACAACACCCAAAGAAACATAGTTGGCGAGCATTCAAGTCTAGCATGATGGTCATTGCTGTTGGCCGGCGCTTCTGTTTTGCTTTTGTGGCAGTGAAGAGGCGACTGAAGGCGAACGCTGGGCGCTGCTGATATCCTTAGAATATCTTGTCCCCGACATGCAGCCTCGCATATCTGGAAGGGGCAAGGCACAACAAGAGAAACACAGATGATGCTGCTGAGATAGCCAGGTTTCTCCTTTCTACGGAAGTGTATCAGAAAGTCTTCTTGGTCATACCACTTGATTATTTTGATCATGAATAGAAGTTCACGATATGAACTCTGACTTTCACATCCGGGCGCCCGCCTCCACGATGTTTCCGAGACGTGAAAGCTGGATACTTAAGTCCCGGAGCGGCCTGACCCCAACTCAGGCAAGGATGCCAAGTGCTACAAATTTCGGCAACACGCCATTGTCCCAGAGCACATATTTCCGCCACATTCTCAGTAACAACGGATCAAATGCAGATGGATTCGTCTGGACTCAAATGGGATGGATGCAGGGCCAAAGTTGGGAGATCACTCACAGCATGCCCCAACCGCCACCACTCTGAGACCGTCTCACCGCCCGTTTGGAAGGCAAAAGCCGTCCCGCCAATCGGAGCATGTTCTCAGGTTTTCATGTGCAGTGATTGAAATCTTAACAGTCATGAGAGAGTAGGAGTCTTTGGCGAACCAAAGGCGTATCGAAAGTCAGGTCTCCTGGTCCAAAACTCGTGCAATGACATGTTCCATCGGTCATGCGACACACACAAATGAAGGGCACCAATAGGTCTTCATTGGAAGCGCACAAAGCGGCATTTTCGCGCCTTAATAACTATGAAAAGCAAATGCATTCAGGTCGACTTCGTGAACTGACTCAACGATATCCTCTTCCGCTTGAAACTCCGCAGCGATGCTAAACCGTTGGAGGCTAATTGTACAAGATCTAACGGCAGAACCACGAGCATGGCAATGGAGCCTAGCGAACCACATGAGCTTGAAACACCGCTGTCATACGAGTTGTATACTCTTGTCCTTTTTCCTGCTCTTCGACCCACAGCAGCATGATCGGAGACCTCGCAATGCCTTTTTGGGTTGCAAGAGGAAAGCGAACGAAGCGTAATCTCAGGGCCTGATCATATGAGCCACTGGAAGTTTGAGACTTCAGATGGACACAGAGGTATCTCAAGTGGCAGCTAAGGCCGATTTGCTGCTACAGACGAGGTCTCACGGGCGACGGATAGAGGAGGTGATATCGAGCATAAGTGCAAGCCACACTCTCACATTATCAACAAAACCACGCGGTTCAATGTGAACCCGAATATCAACGAGAATGAAGATTCAAGGGAGAGAAACTGGACTTATGAAACTTTCTTGGCCGAGGCACTCTTCGCGTGATGGAGTGCAGGAGGTTGACTTCTTGTCGATTTCTTGTTGATTTAAGGACCCGCAGATACAAAGTCAGTGCCAGGTTAAGGTTGTATGGGAATCAGTATGTTCTTGAGACCGTTTTGTTCACTTCTAATATTCGTAAAAGTTGGCTTTTGGTTTCAGCAGATTCATTCTACACGGAGACATCGTCATTCTGCGTGCCACCATCTTGTTACCGTTTCTGCTCTCCAATACTTTCAGGTCAGTTGTCTGGCTGCGGACGATCGAAGGACGCTTTGAGCGGAATGGAAAAGACGGCTGCTCTCGGCCGAAACATGTTTGGCGCGACCGTGGGAGGGGTCAGTATGAGTCCCCGGCCGATGACAAGGAGCACAGCTAGCCGGATGAGATCCCCGAGAAGGCCGAGTGCTCAGAATTGGCTTGTGCTTGGGAAAGAGGGCGGGGTTAGAGAGCTGAACGCAAATATGGGTGATGTGGTTCATACTTGTGTGGTGGGAACGCATATTTCTTTCTTTTGTCCCGGCCTTCATGGTTTTGGAGTACGATTTGTGCCCCTGGTGTTTTGTTTACAGGCGAGGCTTGATGGAACGTTTGCAACGTACTACCGGGAGCATGTTGTATGGGAGGAAACAAACAGTTTCAATTCCTTTGTGTAGTCCATATCCGTGACGAATGGCAGGCGAGTCCTTGCACAAAAGGAGGGCGGATGGCGAGGAACAGGCCTGCAGGATGAGGCTTCTATTCGCGTAGGCTGGGTGGATTATTCGTATCACTACTCAAGTTGGTCAATTTCCATCAAACTTCGTGGCAAGATGCCGTTAAACGCCGCAACAGCCGTCGACCGCAAAGAAAAGCCAGAGCTCAGTCAACGCTTTCTTTGTGTAGTTCAACCTACTGAGGTGTCCGAATCATTCGGCCCGAGAACACTACTTCGCAACTGAGACGCACTGGCTTCCGCTTCACCTCAAGCAAAGTATCTGAGAAAGATGATACGAAAAGGCCATCCCAAAAGTAGTAGTTCAGGCTCCATATGCTGCTTCAGACTTGATGACAATCGAGAAATAAGGTGAATAAACAGCAATTCAGTATCACAACCGTTCATAGCAGCAAATTTCAACGAAGCCGAAAGGATACAACATGCTTCATGATTTTGTCGCAGGCACGCATAAGTATGATCCCTTGAAGGCTGTGCAATACGAGCCACAAGCATGCCTGTTTTGTGTGTAGATCCCATGGTCTCGTGGACAGCTGGACACACAAATTTCTTACGGGATGGCGAAGCTAGGGTAAATCGCCAACAAGGGCCTCTGAGGACAAGTCTCAACGGACATTCAAAGTCGAGAAAGAGGGCTAGACAGGTCAAGCGAGCAACACGTCTTGTTACGTGTTTGATCCCGCCAGTAACGGGTGTTTGGCGTTCCGATAGGAGCCCTCGACGGGAGTCATGAATTTTGGCGAGCTCGACAAATTTCAATTCAGATCTGGCAGTTCTGATGAGCTCTTTAAATCATACGGTCAAAGTCAGAAGATAGAATTGCTGGCCCTGGGTCGAATGGAAATGTTGCGCGACGGGACTGACACCAGTTGGATCACGATCGGCCTGTACAGCAAACGTCAACCGCCTTTCTAAGATGTGAATTCATTGAGCTGACCATCTTGCGGGTTCAAAAGTGCGAGTAAAACGACTTCCAGGGCCAGGTTGGCTTGGTAATGGATCATTGAAAGAGAGCTGTACAAAGATGCGTAAGTAAGGCTCCCATTTCATTAATGCCCAAATACAACGGATGAGTATCCACAGAATGAGGCATGCATGGATGCTTAGATAGCTCATTTGTTTTAGGGATGGATGTCGCTTGACACAGTGGGGTCAAGCCGTTTGCTCGTTTCCAAGCTTTTGTCATAATCCACAAGTCCAAGCAGACGCCGAATGCCAGGACATTATACCCATACATAGCTCAAAAGGTACACAGAACGTCCCGAACTCCTCTTCCGAGTGAACGTCGCGTCATAGAACGGCTCGAACGCATCAGTGATCGATTATAATAGCAAGCCTCCCGAGCATATTTTTGCGTAGAATCCAGACCCAGTAGTCCTTGAATTATCGGATTCCGCAATGATAACTTTGGAAAATCCAACGGTATGAGAGGCTACGCAATCTGGCATTTGCCAGACTCGTAAGGAATAGCTGGGGTCTAAAGAAGGACTGATGAAAGCAAAGCTTCGGAAAGGGCGACCACCAGCGATACCCTGAGTGCCGTGGGATGCCTGGGAAACTATCATCCAGTAGGAGCGTCAGACTTCTTGAGAATCAAAGCGGCTTTAATAATTATATCCCAGGTTCAAACTCAACATCATACGGCTGTCTGGAAGCTGTGTTCGAAGGCAGTCTACTGCCATACCAAAGTATGACATAAAACCTAGAAAAAGAAGAAGATTAAGCCCAGCACTTAGAAAGCAATGCTTAAGGGCAACGTGGCAGCCGTCACCATTATGAGCATCTCTGCTCCATCCCATGCACTTAAGCATGCGGTTATGCTCCGAATCTATTCTCTGGAGGCCAAGTCGCTATTTGAAATTTTCTCGTACAGAAGATTTAAAGCAAGCAACGCAACTTCGGGTCTAATCATGGCGCTTCCCGTGCTCATTGATGGGACTTCCGTCACGTTTATTGCCAGACTCGCAGACCCGGGCAATGGTGGCAAAAGCCTCCCCATCCAGGCAAACTATGCACGACAACCAACATCTGAGTCTGTGAAAGCCTGGAAGCCGATTCTTTTGTGGTGTCTGCTCCTACTTCGAATTTTGTCATCAGCCAACGAAATAATTTCCCTGGCCAATTGCTTCGTGTCATTGAGTTAACCCGGACTTGAGGCCTCGGTTCCACACTCTCAATCGTTGGCTTCAAATACCAGGGTGATCCAAACAAGTATGAAACTTCGAAAGAGTTAGAAGCCAATAGTTCTGGAGCTGGTTAGAGTGAAGGCAACAGTCTATTTCATTTGGGGATCGTACATGCTACAGATGAATGAATTCACGGCGTGTCAGATTGTTTTGCATTTCGATTATTTTGTCCGTTCTGGAATTGATTTTCGAGGGTCCCGTGTTTCCATTGAAGTCTCCAGTAGTCCGGTTGCGGAGCTTTTCTGGAAAAGCTCGACCTGCACCCCCTTCAAAGTGCGTCGAATACCCACGAATCAATCGCCGAGGAGGCGTAGCACATCTTCCAAAGCCAGGTTCTGCTACGTCTCGAGGGTCTGCTTCAGCGTTACGCTCCACTTGTCACTCTTTCGAATGATTGCTGACGTGGAATTAGCCGGTGATTGTTGACGTCAGCCTCAAGGCCGGACTCCTCAAAGTTCTGATGAGTGAAATATTCCAAGTACAGTTGATGATAATAATCTGACATCTCAGGGTACTTTGCTACTTCTTGTCTTTGAAACTTTTGCCTCCCTTCCGACATTGGACGGCTGGTACTGAAAACACAAAGACGTTTCCGACTCTGATCTTGCTTTTCGGCACCAGGAAAAGGACTGTCAAATACCACTGCTACGGCGCTTAGGGACTTGCAACGGCTTCATCATCGCGATCGCGGTATTTAGCAATAAGAGGGGTAAGACGAGAGAACAAGTCCCGGCAGAAGATCGCAGACCTATGTCGAGATGCGCCTTCAATACCAGGTACTTCGATCGACATTCGTATCATTCCAACTCACATGCGGTCGCGAAAGGCGAACTGCTCGACTGCCCAGGGAAACCAAAAAGGACACGGAATAACCATCGCCTGTCTATGATAGGCCGGTATCGGTCCGAAAGGAGCAAAATGAAGAGCGTTCCTGAACTTACATGTACCTTATTACTGGTTTTGATAAAGGTTGTTGAGCTTGCTGGCGCGGTGAAGTACAGCCGAATCTCAACAATTTCAATAGGGATAATGAAATTGAGAATATGATAATAACTACGGCCCAGACTACGAGAAATCGAACAAATCTTGTGGGCAGTGCGCCTCCAAGATGTGTAAGGTGAAGTCATCACCAACTAAAAGATGCCTAGATAAGCTTTTTAAGTCGTTCGATAACTGGGATGTTCGCGATGGGCATTGCCGATGACCAAGCTCTGTCATGTGGTATTAATGTCAGAGCTGCTCCCGAGAGATGATCGTACCGGATAGCCGTTCGTCATAACCCAGAATTTCCTTGAGTTCAGCGATCGGTTCCGTCCAGCCGTTCCAGTTCATATCTTCCTACATGAGCGGGCTACTGTTGATTCCTAATCTTCAGAACCTTTTCCAACTTGGTCCCATCTTTTCCAGCTTCCGTGGCGCATTCATGTAATACTTAGGCTACGATACGACAGTTATGCTTGGTGAACATGCTTGGAATTTCGCGTCGCGATGACGATTCACTACTTCTTTGCATCAGCTTTAGCCTTGATAATACTGAGGTTTGCCTCCGATTTGAGCCTCTGCCCGTTGGCAGACAGGTTCTCCTAAGTATTGACCAGGTCTGAGGCGGGTTTGTCTCATGTCCCGGTATGCGATGGCCGATCTTGCTCCTCTAGAGCTACCGCTTCTTTCTCAATATGCGGTCAGGCAAGACCGAAAGTTCTACTGCGTAGCTAGCTACTCGAGGATCTCCGAAGCCACGTGAACTTACACCGAGGCTCTGTTAGCATTCCTGGTCAGTGACTTCAGACAACGGTTCTGAGGGATACAAGAAAATCCCGCCATGGCCGAATAATTTCACGCAATGACCGAACCTGACAAGCTAGTCAATCAGAATGTCACGGTTCTTCGTCGTGGATCAGCCTCAGCGACGCTTAAGTGAAGCAAAGCCGCCGTTCATACTATCTGGCGTGCCAAGGCCATAAATATCGTCTTCAATTCGCATTGGTAGGTTGTTGTTGTATGTGACGATGAGCCGGTCAAAAGCGCGATGGATACGAGGCATCGCAAGGCCCGAAGTGCGTGTTGGCATCGTCAAGATTCGGGAGGGTGATCGGCATTGATACAGTGCATGTTTATCGACGGATTGAAGGCTTCCAACGGAATAGAGGCCGACATGGGCTATGACTGGTGGCTGGTGGCTGGTCTGTGGGTCTAGCAGAAGACAGTTTCGGCCACGTGCTTTATTGGTCGAAGAATGCCGCAGATTGTGCGTCAGACTGGCTTTTAAGGATTCAAGAAAAGATTCTTTTCTCATTCTGATTACGCTGGTGTCTCTGTCAGTCTTGACCGTAGGCTCACAGCTAGTTGTGAGTGCGACATAGCGCGACCGGTTTGTGTTTTCAAAGTTAGTTGACAATGTTCTAATTGAAACTTGGGCTACGGTTTATTTAACCTAAAAATCAGGAGTGGGTCAGAAAATCAGCAGTTATTCGAAAAATCGGTAGGTGGTCGGAAAGTTAGTAGGAGGTTGAAAAACTAGCAGGTCGGATACTTAACAGGTCGGATACTTAACAGGTCGGATACTTAACAGGTCGGATACTTAACAGGTCGAAAAGTTAGCAAGTCGAAAAGTCAGCGGCTGGTCTGGATCGGCAGTTGAGCGCCCACTAGAGATTAAAAACCCTGCTTAAAAAAGAGAAAGACCGGAAACATGTCCGCTCTTTATTAAGGAAATATGTAGAAGAAGTGAAGCGAAGGGGGTTTGATAGTCATTTCTTTCTTTAGGACGCTTGTGGGTAGCAAAGCATGCGACTTGTCGACTATACTACTTGTTTCTCGGCCATTCTGTTCGAATCTCTGTGATGGAGACTGTTTCGCAAGCCTCCACTGACTTTGCTATGAGCATGGACTCGTTCCAGATTGTCGTCAATAAGCCTTGCGAGCACCCTCGAATCCGACATTCCAGGTCTTGGGCACTTCGTATGACTTGCACCCCGAGTCAGCCGTCGTCATAACACACCGAAATGATTTACCGTCAAAAGCCGCGGGCTGTGTTCAACGCTTCACTTCACTGAGCGATGATCGCGGAAGGCCTACGGTCAGCTGAAAACAATACAGGTATTTCCTCGAAGTGCTGGATGATGATCCTGCGGTTGTTAATCTTAGCTGCTGTTCTTGTCAACGACAGGAACTCGATTAGCATGGCAGCTTCGAGCGCTCGCACTCCCGTCACCGTGTCATCAACTCATTATACGGTCCTCGGACACTCTTCGAAGCTTAGTCCTAGCCGCAAATGTTTCTTCGACAAGACGTTGCAAAATCACCATCGAGAAACTGCCGATGCCGTGGAGACTCCCCTGGAGCACCTCGCAGTGGCCGGGTATTTGCACTGCCCACCACAAGACCATTTCGCGTGGCTTACGCCCGTCTTCGGCAACCTGGAAGACAGCCCTCAGCCTCAGTTCTCGGTGTACGGCGTACCAACACTGCAACATTAATAAAACTCTCTCGGCGCATTACTCCATTTACAGACTCGCACCGGAAGAGACCAATCGCGAGCACGTAACTACAGCTAACATCCAAACCGAGTTTTCACTTCTTCCCAACTCCCTGCAGCCGCCATTTCACACCAATACTAACACCCATTGAACGATGGTGTTTCCTCCTCTATCATCGATTGACTTCCCCCAACAAGGGAGCCTTATATGTGACAACGTAATTTCTTCCTGTCTTTGCCCGTCTCGCCAAACCAGTAGACCACAATGATGGAGTCGCCAATAGCCATGTGAAGTTTCATCTTTCGCGAGGATTGCTTGTGTTGGAAGCATCAGATAGCTTGTGTTCCCAGGATTACCAAATCGGGACTCACCTAATCGATCAAAGCATTCGTGATCATACCACGCCTCCATTCCATCGACTCTTTCTCTCAAAGCGCTTTATTACTTCAACTCCTAACCGATCGAAAGTCAGACGATGGATAACGGCAAGAATCCTCGAATTTCAATCATCATTCACATCAACCCCGCCCTACCACATGCTCCACAGATCCAGGCTCGGAGGGTCTCTCCATCTTCCTTGTTTTCCGATAGCAAACAGGAATGGGGAACAAGAAGTACTGGCATTCTTGCACTTGTTACAGTGGTGTTCCTTCATCATGCGACCGTGAGATGAGGCGTCCTGTAATGTTTCGCCTCGACAAATTAATGCGAAGGCGTCCAAAACCCATGGCTTAAGGATGCAGCACAACCGGGACTCCAGACTACAATGGAACACTGGAGACCGTCGACTCAGTGGCGGATTCAGTAGGAAGGAACCATGCCAGGCCAAAAGAAAAATATTCAGCATGGAGTGTCGTAGGACGAGACAGAGCCTTTTTGGGGTTGAGATGTATTTGCTGCACTTCTGAGCTTTGCCTGCAGCAGCGACATGATCAGCAGAATGTGGCGGGCAACGCTTTTGAATGGGGTTTGCCTAATGCTCCGCCAGCATGAGCGATTTTATCTGCAACCAAGGCGCGAGAGAGGTTATTCCAACCTTCTGTAGAGTGAGGGTGAGAGGAACACCTGTCTGGTGGGCATGGTAGAAGGGGTTGGAAGATGTGGACGGCTGACGGTCCTTCGCAAAAGCAAACTGTTTACATGCCGAATTGCTGGTTTGGTGCTTATAGGTTGCCGAGATTCAAAGACACAATCAAAGAATTGATCATTGAAACTATGAGACGCACGCGGAAAGTACCTTACAGTCAGTGGATGTCAATGAGAGACGGCAGGCTGATCCTGCTCTCGAGCAAAATAGAAATCTGTCCTCCATGTCCAAGCCCAATTCTGTTTCGGGGACAGGCGAGATGATGTCTGCGATGCCTGCATTCCTAGCAGCATCACCCCAAATAGGTCGACAGCGCCGGTCTCTGTAGTGCGTTGTTAGTGATTTCATCTTTGGCCGCACCGACATGGGGGATGCATGCTGGGAACGGCTTTTGGCGGACGGAGACGTTAGCGGAGTGGACTTCCCACGGAGGGCAGCCGGTACAGCTTTGGAGCACAACAAACGGAACTGGCACCGACGGCCTCAGCGGGGGTTTCCCGCTTTCATCTCCGCCAAATGCTCGAAAGTGGACTCCCACTCACCGAGTTAGGTCCATGTCAGGTAGGTAGGCAGGCACCAGGGAGACTCTCAGCGGTCATTGGTGGTTGCTGAGCAAGACAAATGTGCTGCATATCCGGCATGGGCATGGTACATACAGTATGTTCGGGCCTTTGGGCACCTTTTTGACCGCAGGGTGACTCTGACGCAGCACGGTACTCCCTATGTTCAGGGGTATGGGTAGCTGAAAGCCCACTACCTACAGGGCAGTAGGTAGCCGGAAGTCCGCTACCTACAGGGGCGTGGGTAGCCGAAAGTCAGCTACCAACACCGGGATCCTACACTTCTGATTGGCCCGCTCTTCATCCACCACCAGCCACCCAGCTCTTCGCTAGCTGCTTGCGCCCGCCTGCCGCAACGCAGCCCGCAAACCCCAGCCAGCACCACGCATTCAATGTTCGTCTCGTTTTTGGGCGCAGGCGGCGCAGCCTTCCTTGCATTCGGAAATCGGTCGAGATCTCGGCGATGGCAAAAGTCGGAGGATTTCGGGGGTGGGAAGGGCCATCGGTGGTTGGTGTTGAAGGGACGTGGAGAAGATCTTGGAGAGTTCAGGTGACGCTAGTAGGGGTGTCCCTGCCACGGATCGGGCCGTGCCGCTGCCAAATCTGCACCGTTGGACACTCTGAAAGGGTGGGGGGTCTGTTCTCAGTGTTGAGGGTACCTTAGAGTGGCAAGTGGGAGGCAGGGGCGCCAGTATTGGTATCGTCATCGTCGGCGGGGTGGACACGTTGAGGCCCAAGGTGGGCTGCGGGTGACAAGACGATGAGAATCTGGACAACGTGATGACAAAGGGCATAGAAGCCGGACGGAGAGGAGAGAAAATGGAAATATCAAGAGGCAGGAACGCGGGGGCAATGTTCGTGTCCACCGCCGGGGTGGCTGCCTGATAGCCTAAAGGGAGCGGTCGCCTGATTACCTGGAATGAGGTGGGCAAGAGCTTTGAAGGCAGGTAAGGTGCCTACCCACGTGCCTGCCTACCTTACCTTAGGTAAGGTAGGGACAGGTGGGGCTTACATGGGAGAGTGGTTGCCACAAGGCTCCCGTCACATGAATATGACGTCGTCTGTCTGCCCGCGCAGGTAGGTGAGAGGTCACCTTCACAGTGTTGGCCCTGCCAACAGGGTCCACGTCGGCCACCAGTCACAGTGCTGGCCTTGTGGGTCTTCCCGAAATGGATCAGCCATTTCAACTTGAGTCTTGTCCTGCTAGAGCTCCGTCTAGAAGGAGGGCTCAGCCGATGATTCCTTCCTCAGAAGAATGTCTGCTTCAGGCAGTAGGCAAGAACCGGGACTGCCGTTTGGGAAACATGACCCCTTCCCCAGGTCTCCTCTGCTCAACATCGACTTGACTCTAACCTCGCTCCAGTCCCAACTTTGTCGCAACTCCAACCTCACCACAATCACAACTGACTCTTGTTTTGGATATCCAGCCACTATCACTGTCCCCATTTCTAATCGCATTTTTCCAACTGTGCAACTGCCAACAAATCCCACAGCCGTCGCCATGTCCCAGCGCAACCCCAACGACGAAGCTCCAACGGCCAACCTTCCCACGACCAACGCTCCGACGGTCCAACCTCTACCGACCAACGTCCCAAGAACTAAACTTCCAACAAGTAGGGTTCCAACGGCAAACGTTCCAACGCCCAATACCCCAACGACTCAAGCTCAATCGACCCAACCTACAACGCCCAATACCCCAACGACCAACAGCCAACATGCCGGGAGCCTGCCCGCTGACGCCACACCCACGGGTTCCAAGCACATTATCGACAATAGCCAGGACAGCCCCAAGAGTTCGTTATCCTCTTTCCTACCTTCGCCCAGCCACATCCACACAAACTAACCCCTAACGCAAATGGTTAGGACTGAGGGTCTCAGATAACAACAACATCGGACGTGGCGCTCCCCACCAGCATCCCCGGCAGCAGCCTTCACAGCAGCCTCCACGGAACCCTTCTCACCTCAACCCTAATTCTCAGCGCTGCACCCAAACTAAGTCTATTCAAACAAGTCAATCAAACAGCTAATTAAATTGAGGTTATTCAGAGATTTAAATAGCTAAGTCGCTATCGCTATTAACTTAGTTAACTTAAATAAGTTAGAGGTTAACCGGAAAAAAGGAAAGTCCAGCTTCTAGACTAATTATAATTTTTAAAAGATTTTTCGAAAAATAAAAAAAGCCTACCTAGATATTTTAGTACTTAGCCCTATTCTAATCGTTTAAGGTTATAACCTTTATAACTTTTATACTTAAAATAGATAACCTAAGTTGGTTTTAAACTAATATCTCTATAATTACTTATATAGTAGACTTACTACTAGCCTATTAGGTCCTATTATAATATATCTCTAAAAAAAAAAGGGTAAGTAGTTATAGATATTAATTTAATAATACTTTTAGGCTAATAAGTAGTAGAATAAGGCTTAGTACTTCCTAGTAGTAGGGCTAGTACTACTAGGAAGTGCTAGAAATACTAGAAATATACTTTTTATTATACTACTAGATTAATACGTTTTTAGTCCCCTTATTAGGGCTTAAAAAAAGCCTATTTTTAACCCCTATACTAGTCTTTAAAAATAACCTTTTTTTGATATTACTACTAATACTACTACTACTACTACTATTACTACTACTAATTAATCTTTTAAAGCTTTATCTATCTATATACTTTTTTAACGCCTCTATTAACGCTTTACCTACCCTTATAATACCTCTACTTAATATTAGCTAATATTTTAATTATTTTATTAGTATTACTTTATTACTAGCGCCTTATAATATTACTACTTAACTATATACTACCTTAACTATTAATAATATATTAAGTACTAACCTAAGTATAAGAGACTCTCTATAGGCCTTACTTTAAACTAAGTAGAAGAATAGGACCTTCTTTAATGCTAAGTTAATCTTAAAGAAAGGGTCTTATAGCTATACCTCTTAAATTAGAAATAAAGGCTTCTTTATTTATAAGTTTCTATTTAATAACTAACTTAGTATATTACCTATAATACCTACTTATTTTTATACTAACGCTTTATAAAAGTAATATATATTAGGTCTACTGCTATTACGATAAAGCTAGTAGTATTAATAAGCCCTTTAATACCTCTACTATAATTGCTACTATTAACTATCTTAAGATAATATACTACGTTAAGTAGGGAAGTTCTGAAGTTAGAGGTAACTCTAACGATATAAGCCTACTTCTAAAGTGCTACTACTCTATTATAATTACTATATTTAAGTTAAAAGTCTATTAGATTAAAGAGCTCACTATAAACTACTTTATTAATATAAATAACCTATTTATAATATTTAGTAATTAATATATTTAGTATATCCTCTATTTATTTAATTATAATATTAGTAACTAAGTCTATTAGTTTAGAGAGAGTATAAAGCTTTAACTTAATTACTTATATATATCTAAGATAGTATAAATTAAGTAGGAGATATAGGATACTTTTAGCTAAATATATCTATTATTTAACCTATAGACTTCTCCTAATTAATATATAATTATTATTATTTTTAGCTACTTTATTAATAAATTAGGTAAGTAGATATAATACTTCTTAGCTTTCTGTTATTAACTTAGTACTTATTTAGGTGTTAATATTACTCCTACCTTATATATAGTTATTAATAACTTTAGAATACTTAACTGAGTTAGGCTTATAGTTTATAATAATACTATAAATAATAACACTTATATTAAAGTGCTCTACTTATCTATCTCACTATTATATAATGAAAAAGATACTATCTATTAATAGATTTAATATTATAGTTATATCTTTAATTTAGTTAGTTAAGTTATTATCTATAGTATTAATTAAGATATTTTTGAGGACTAATCTAAATATCTTATTAATACTAGTAACTTAGAAGTAAATATAGCGCTCTAGAGGAGTAAGAGACCTATTAATAAACTCTATAATATTATTAAGTATATTAGATTATTACCTTAATATATAGAGAAGTTTTTAGAGTTTAGTAATAAAGCTAATAATTAATCTAATATATTTATAATCTTTAAAGAGTTATCCTAAGAGCTTAACTTAATACTAAATAATACTATAAGATAGAACTTAATATATATAATAATCTAAAAAGCCTTACTTAAATATAGCTAGATTAATACCTTCCTATATAATAATAAGCTTCTTTATAACCTAGTAGACTATCTCCCTAATAAAGATTACCTCTCTAATGAGGATTAATATATCTTTATTAAACTTAATAATATTCTTAAGCCTCTCTATAGATAAACTAAGTAATATAAGGGTTAGGGTAAAGGTAATAGGTATAGCTAACTCTAGGAGGTTTTTATAGGTATAAAGTACCTCTTAGATAAGTTAGAGGACTAGTAGAAGTTATATAATATCCCTACTAATAAAGAGATTAATTAAATAGCTTTATAGAGTTAATTATTATAGTTAACTTAGCGTATAAAGTTATTATAGTAATCTTTATATTAATTAGTAGTATCCTTATAGACCTTATTAATTAATAATATCCCTACTTATACCTACTCTAAGTATAAGTCTTAAGGCCCTTAAGGTGAGGTTAACTTTAACTTTAATATCTACTTATATATCTCTATTATTAATAATTAGAAAGTACTTAATAAGTATTACACTAAGTTTAGAGAGTTATTTATCTATACTACTACTATAATTTTATACCTTAGGTGAGGCTTATAATAGCTTAAGTAGTATTAGGATATACTAGAAATAAGCTTTTAGGTTACTAATACTAAGTAAGGTCTTTATAAATATTAGGAATAGTAATATTATAAGGTAGCCTCTACTTTAATACCTCTAATACCCCTAGAGGGTTTTTTTATATTAATCTTAATAGTACTATATTATAAAAACTCTAAATATAACTAATAGTTAGCTAATAAGACCTAGGGGGCTATTAATAATAAGGCCTCTAAGCTAAATTAATACTATTATCTATTAATTATTTAACTTATTAATAACCCTATTAAGTAGTAGATTTTATATTATTAGACCTTCCTAACTTTTAGTAGACTTACTATTAATATCTTTACTATCCTAGTAATAATAATAGATTATAAGAGAGTATTTAGCCTTATTAAACTTATACTAACTTTATAGAAGCTATTAATAAAACTATCTCTACTTAAGAGGACCTAATACTTCTAGAACTAGGTTTAAGGTAGCTAAGTTACTATTAGTAGCTATATATATATAAAGAGGGGTTAATAGGGTTAATATAACCTCAAATTACTATATAGTATATATATCTAACCCCTAGAGACCTCATAATAGCATTACTAACTTCCTAATTAAGTAATTTCACATTAAATCTAATAAGTTAAGTTTAAATCTATTAATTAGTTAAGTTCGTTATGATCTTCAAGTTAAACAGTTAAGTCAAAGCCTCAGATTTAACTTATTTAATTAGTATGCAGCGCTGCTAATTCTTGGTCACTTGGTCTTCTATTTCCGGGCTGGCGTGCCCCTGATGTCACCCCACCCAATCTCACGTCAGTGTCTCCGCAGGGCTCGGGTTTAGCAGGTGTCATTAGACCCACATACAACCCGCCTACCATAGAAACCGCCACAGTAACGTTCTCATTCCAAATCAAACGCAAAACCGGCACCATGGGCATCGACGATGGTGCCTTCAGTCGTACCATCGCTCATCTTGAGGACGAGTTTCCCGGTGCGGATGTCCGGTTCTCCGTCGAGAAGTCCTGACACAGAACGGGAAATCCATTGTGCAAGGGTAGGTGGTCGAAGACGCCAGCCGCATTAGCAGACAGGCGACTATTAGCACTCTGGCTAAAGCTATGATCAGCTGTAGAGTTACTTCACACGAATAAATCACATTCGCTCTTATCCAGCTGTATGTTCTGTGTACTTGGTGACATTGATGAGGATGATGATGGTGGACGACGACGATGGACGACGATACCAGTAACAACAACAGTAGTGATAGCAGCGACGACAGCAGCGACGACGACGACGACGACAATAAGGTAAAGCATAGCCACAGGGAAAATAGGCGGTCTCTTATCCAATTGTCGCTATCCTGCTGCCGATGATTCTATGCTCTCGGACCGTTGTGGACGTGCCTGAAGCTGCCCGGGGGCGGCACCAAGATCCAGCAACAGCGATTTGTCACGGGAGGGTGTGTCGGCCGGGACTGTTGAGACAGGCAGCAGGGGTTGCTTGGGAGTGATGGTTTCTCGCGGCTTGTGCACAACGGCGGCGGTGTTGGCGTCGACTGACTTGAAACGAATGGTAGCAGCGCAGTCCAGGGAAATACGACGAGGATCATGAGAGCAAGAGGGGATATGAGAGCGTACGAGGGTTTGCGAGTCGCTGGAATCGGACAATGTTTTGTTTCAAGCGACCTCTGCTGTGCGCCAGCTGCGTCTCCCAAGCATCGCGTACGTCCCCTATTCTGATGCCCGGGAGAGATGTGATCAAAGCAAGGAGCGCCTTTCTGCTGCAGTTGTTATTGGCAGCTCTCGGTGGGATTGGCAAGGGCATTAGGTCTCAGCAGTATCCCGTTGAAAGGCATGGCAAGAAGGCATCTCGTCTAAGAGAATGGCACAGGTAGGCGGAGAACGAATGGCGGTAGGAGGGTTGAGACATGGCTAGGTCGACACCTAGGTACCTGTCGATGGGAGACGTATGGTGGGTTGGGGATGAGGGGTTTGCCCGACAAAACGGGTGTCGGAGATGACATGGACGTTTTTGAGCTTCACGACAGCCTCGACGGTATGGGAATGATCCTTTTGGATGAGCAGAGGTCTTGGGAGGTTGCAGGGTGGTCGATCAGCGAGCGGCGTCGACGCTCGAGAAAGAGGCGGGTCTTGATCCTCCGTAGACACAACCATCCTTTCGATGATATCGTATCCCTTGGAGGTTCAAACTCGCAGGCGATGCTGGTCACTGCACCGACGTGGGACCGCGTCAGCATCAGACAGGCCTCCAGGGAGTTGCTGCTGGAAGATCAACTCATCCATCAGCCATAGTCGCTTTGGACCTCCTTGGGCGCAGCAAACGTAGAGTGCGGTGCAAAGGAATTGCAAGATGGACAAACAGCAAGCAGCATGTTACTGGTATCCCATCAGAAACTTACAGGTTATGTTTGAGAGCCGCAGGGGGCGTCTGATTGACATCGCTGCGGCCAGCGGGGACCTCTGTGGTAAAGGTACCTAGGTACGTACCTTTTGAAGCGCTAAAATCGGCCGATGGCCTGTAGGTGGTGTGGGTAGCCGAAAGTCCACTACCAACAGCGCTGTGGGTAGCTGACTTTCAGCTACCCACACCGGGAGCCCACACTTCTGATTGGCCCGTTCTTCAGGCATTCGGCATCCCTCCCAGTGGAGTCAACCCGCCGACGTGGACGAACACGCCGACCACAAACACACGACACAACAGAAACCAACAACGGACAAGACAAGACATCCCAGCGACCAGAATGATTGATCGGGAGAACAGGGCAGGCAGGCACCCGTCGCCTCAGTTCCGTTGCCCGGCCGTCATTACAAGAGGTCAGTCCACGGCAGTGCGTGCCCCTCCGCCATGGCGATGAAGCCGTTTCACCCGGCCATCCTGGGGACGATAAGGTAGCCGACATCATCAGGCTTGGGCGTCCGCTGATTGCTACTGGTGTCCCCAGGTTGGATCAGGGACTGCTCTCGCAAGAAAGTGATCCCTACAGAGACGGCCAAGATAATCATTGCGATGGTCGTCCCCGTCCCCTTGGGCAGTTTATTGTGCGCATATTCCCCTTTCGTCTGAACGCCCGGCAGCGCTGTAAGTTTAGCGTACTTTCAGCGTGAGGTGTGCTGGAGCCGCAGTTGGCGCAGTCGGCCACCACCACCAGCCACAACCTAACGTCCCGTCGCTGGTACCTACAGTGAGGGTTCCAAAATTTGAAGCCACCTCAACTACCCGCGTGGACACATGCGCCAGCCCACGCGTCGCCATCATCATACACTGAAGCGGGCAACATCTTTTACTTTCAACCGTGAACATCTAAGCACCCCGCCAATGCAGCAAACTGACCCGGCATGTCGAGCATGTCTGTTCCCTATGCGTGCATACACCTGTCGAAGCAGCTGGCTTCTCGTCCCACACCGGGGCCACGGTGGAGACCTCAAGGTTGACCGCACAAGGTGGCACTCAGCTCATCTCTCACAAAGGTTCCTACTTCGCAGCATCGCCAACATATTCATCACAAGGTCGTATCACGCCCAGACAACCTACTTTCAGCGGCGTGGGAGCGAAGCAAAACAATGCTGCGACGAACTGGGGCAAAAATACATACAACACCGGGCATTCGCCGGTCGTCACCGACCCGACTACTACTCCAGCCCTCATTGGCTTATCTATGGGAGAGCGGACGGGATCCCGAGTTCTCCAATGGGTATGGTCGTATGTGGCATTTCGAGGGTTTGACAAAACCCATATATCCAGAACACGAGGGCCAGAAGAATGGATCCGGAGCCATCAGTGCTGCCCACCAGGCGTTGATTGACATTGCCTGAGTCCAACCCGGGGAATGCACCTAGATTGATGTTTTTTCCCCACTTCGTGACTTTGTGAACAAAACAGTCACGGACACGACCACAAGCAGGACTCCAGCACCAAGCAAAGGAAGAGAAAGAGCCAGGACTTTTACTCCTTGGGCAACGCCGCGGCATCCCTCGTTCTTCCTCTACTCCGAGCCATTACCGAAGTCTTAGCCACGCGATACCGAAGATAGCACGTAACGACGAGTCCAAAGATGCCGGTGAAGCCCGGTCGACCCGCAAACAGTTCAGGGGAACCATGCTGCCATTATCAAGGTTGGTGGACGTCAGATGAGGCAGTAACGGCGTCAAAGACATCTCAATTATGACCTGCCGTTGAGAACTGGCCACCAATGTTTATCTGATCACGCCCACCGCATTTAAACCTACCACTGGATCACCGTAGGTAAGATATCCAGGAAGAAAGCTGTCCAAGAAGTGAGTGGATCTGACGTCGAAGGTGTCAGTGTGACAGACATCCATCGCCGGGTTACTGGCTAAGTGGAATCTGGTGCTTGTATCGTCGACAATTTCCACTACCCATCTGCATCCTTTATTTCAGCCGGGAGCTTTGGACATCCGGTGCCAGTGTTTACACTCACAGTTGCGAGTTTCGAATCATTGGAGAGACTGCTCATCGCGAGAAACCGTGTGAGTCTGCCAATGAAATGTGTCAACTGTCTGCATCTCGTTCAAGACTATAGTCGGGGAGTCGGCCCTTTCTTAGCTTTTCGTTCTATGTGAGTCTCGCCTCTTTCGCCATTTAGAGCACAGATAGACACTAATAGTCTATAAATGCCATCCGGCACAGATCGACACTTCTGACCTCCCATCCACCTTTGCAGGTAGTTAGACCAAATTTCAGTATCGAGGTAGAACTTACCTCGCGTCAGGTAAAGGCGCCGGAGCGGTATTCGCACAGACAAAGGGACTTCAGCCAGTAAGGCCCAAGTAGTTTAAAAAGGCTATGTATTACAACATTCATAAGCCAAAAAGATTATAAGTCGAGAAAATTACAAGTCCAGAAAGTTGCAGGTCGACAAAATCAGAGGATGGATTGGGCGCCAGTATTCGCTAGCCAGAGAACGAAAAGATCAGGCTGTTATGACCTTTTGAAAATAGGTTATCGACAGAATTAAGCTTGTTATAGGGGTTTGGGAGCTTTTCAGGATGATGCTTGCCCTTCAGGTGGGTTTCTTCAAAAACACGAGAAACAGAGACATAGGTGCAATACCAGATGTCTGCGGGATGGACTTTCAGGCCAGATCATGCAAACCACCCACAGTATTAAGGAAATAATCTAGGACCCTCTGTGCGACGTCCATCAGGCTGAGGCTCATGTCAGACCTAGAAGACTAACGTCAGACCTCTCTCGATAGTCTACAAGATCTACCAGGCTTATGCTTATCGTTCTCTATGTTCTCATTCTATACCTTCCAAGTCATCACAAGTAGGCCCATGTCTGTCACCCCAAGTTACAGAGTCGTTATCTTTCATCAAATTAAGAGTAGAAGATAGCCCGGAAAAGATAAGCCACAAGCTTGAGGACAAGTCGATCTCCCAAACATGCGCGTTAGTCGTGTAAGGCATCGCACTGTTGCCAACTTGCGGTTGTCGTTCTCATCAGGATGAGCTAATAGGCTTAGTCGGGCCCATAGTCCTACGTTTATTACGCTGCACTAAAGACGTCAGCAATATTAGGACGGCGATGCGAATTGGATCTGAGCAATTGAATAATGAAAATGGATCAAAATTACCTTATTAGGTATTCTAGAGCCGAAAGACCTCAAAGAAAGCATCACTTATCATACTTCCATCGCTCAAGGTTCACGTTCCATCATTTCGCTCTGAAGCCCACATATTATTTGTTAGCGTAGCAGCTCCATAAGTATTAAGGCGATGGAAACATTAATTCTATTCTGAAATGTTGCGATAAACTTAGATACATCTATAAATAAGTGTATAATATTACAATTAATCATTAAGAGCCTCTTAAGACCTATACATCCAGCAAATAACAGCTTCTCCGAATTCATAGTCCAATCTCATTCTCTACCCTATCATATACCCATCCCGCTATACGCCCACATCGTTATATAGAAGAAGTCTTTCCCCTTAAGAGGCAAAAGCTCTTAATTTAAATCTTTATTACTTCAAGCTTTCTTACCATCTAGGTATGCAGACAACAAGAATCTAAATAAGAACGGTATATGTCTAACATAATGAGGCGTAGGAAACTTCACATCTTAACAGCTATATTTTCTCATCTTAATATTTAGCAGTCTAATTCCCACTAAAGTCTCGCAGAAATTTCTAATTGATAATAGTACCTTTCATATTAAACGTAAAAATGCTAATGTTTAGGCCTGGGTCACCTACTAGAGAGAGCAGGAAGGTGAAGATAGTTAGTGTTAACAGCAGGTTATTACGGTTAGCTATCTGATAGTAGGGTCTACTAATAGAAGCTGGGGATTGATATATTATAACAGTATACTGAGGTTGTGGTCTGAGTTATAGGTTATAGGCTATAGTAGATTAGGTCTTTTAGAGACTAAGGTAATTAGTCTTAGGCTTAATAAGTAATTTATAGTAAAGGTAAGCTGAGAGTATCTATGAGGATAAATACTAAGTTAATTACTAAAGAGCTATAGAAGTCTAATTATAAACTAGGCTTAAGGTTATATTATATATAAGTCTTAAATAGTTCTTTTATTTAGTTATTAATTCCTAACTAGGTACTAGTGAGTACTTAGTAATTATTAGTAAGTACTTAGTAGTTCTTACTAAGTGCTTAGTAATCTATATTATCTATTTAGTTTTATTTTATTATTATATAACTTATACTATAGTTCTTCTATTTCTAAGTGAGTCCCTACTATTTTTATAATCTTATAGTATAAATATCCTATCCTAACTACTTAACGCTTAAGGTAGGTTAACTAATTATTATCCTTATTTATAGGTTATAATATTAGGTCCCCTCTTTAAAAGTCTTATCCTTAAGACCTAATATAAGTAGGTTATTAGTCTTAAGTTAGAGATCTATTAAT
Source organism: Colletotrichum gloeosporioides (assembly GCF_011800055.1). Lineage (NCBI taxonomy): Eukaryota > Fungi > Ascomycota > Sordariomycetes > Glomerellales > Glomerellaceae > Colletotrichum > Colletotrichum gloeosporioides. The sequence continues at coordinate 87,321 of NW_025544739.1, read as the reverse complement.
TATGCTTCCTATTTTTACTTATAATGCTGATATTATATTAGGTTATATTATTGAAAATCTTATGATTTCTATGCTTTATTGTTATTATTATTCTCTTAATATTGCTGAGAATAGTTTTGAAGTTATACCTTATTATTATTATTATTTAAAGGGGCTTTATTATAAAATATTACTAAGATTACTAGTTTATAGAGAGTGTGTTGCTATTAGTAGTACTTATTATTCCTATAATACTTCTGATGATATAATCTGCTAGTATAAGGTGGTATCTATTCTAGTTTTTTCTTTTTTAGCTAACTAGTTATAATAGAGTAGTTAATAGTAGAATCTTATTATCTAGATAATAAGGAAGAGGAAACTAAGGAGTTATTCTAAAAGAGAATAGAGGTACTATAAAAGGCGTAAGCTGAAATAAATAAGGCGTTTATGAAGTTAGATTATGTTTATAAGGCGAAGAGAATAGTTTTTAAGAAGGGTTATAAGGAGATGTTAGTAGTTATAGAAGAAGGTGAGGTGTTTAAGGTTCTTTCTATAGAGTTTTCTATATTAGAAGTTTAGTCTATAAGTAGCTTTAAGGTATTAGACTTAGATTTAATTCTTAATTAGAATTTTAGTACTTTAAATTTCTTATTAGGGGAGTTTTAGTTATATTTTAGTATTCCTAGTTAAATAGATGCGTTTTTCTGTTATACTAGTTTAAGGTATCCTCTTAGCTATACTTATACTAATAGGAGTTATATCCTTTATTTCTTAGCTTCTCTTTATTTCTATTATATTTCTTTTTATATTTATCTTTCTCTTTTGTTAGTATATTTTATATATTCCTTAAATTCTTCTAGGGTTATAAGTAGGCTAGGTCTATCCCTAAGATTAATATAATTAAGTATTCTAATATACTTATTAATTTTATCTTAATAGTTAAGTAGGTTATTATTAAGTTCCTATATATTATCTTTATATCTATAGTTTTTCTATTTAATAAGGTATTCCTATTTATTATCTTTATACTAGTAGTTAAATAGCTTTTCTACTTTATACTTTAGTTTATTATCTTCTATAATAATAAGGTTATTTATTTATAATCCTTATAATACTAGCTTAAGAAGTAAAATATAAAATATTAAGTAGTATTTTATAATTTCTAGGAGTTTAAGCTTATAGTTAACTAATAAGATAACTTATAAGATTTTAAAAGGTTTAAGTTTTTTATAGTTAAGTTTATCGCTTAGTTATTTTATTTTAATATTTTGCTATATAAAATAGGCGCTATCTCTCTTTTTTAAAGTTAATCCCTTAATCCTTTATTTATTACTAAATTTTAATATTTATTATTAGATGAATTTAAGTTCTTTATAAGTATTATCTTAGATATCCTTAATTTATTATACTAAGGTAGTAGCTTTAATTATAGCTAAGCCTACTTAAGGTTCTCTATAGGTAGTTAGTTTGAAACTATAGTTAAGGTAGAAGGGGGATTCCTTAGTACTTTCTCTGATTACACTATTATAAGTGAACTAGGTAATTAGTAGTAATATGACCTAATTATCCTAATTATAGTTAATATAGGCGTAGAGGTAGGTTTTAAGGATTTAGTTAATTTATTCTATTTATCTATCAGTCTGTAGGTAGAATATAGTAGATATAGATTATTTAATACTAAGTTATATTATAATTAACTTCTAAAATTTAGAGGTAAAGATCTTATCTCTATCTAATATAATTTCCTTAGGTATATTATAGTTAGTAATAATATACTTAAGGAAGGTATATATATATTCTTTAGTGTTACTTACTTCTTTATATAGGATAAAGTAGGTATACTTTATAAGTTAATCTATAATAATAAGAATACTATTAAAGTGTACTCCTATAAGGGGTTCTTATAACTTTAGTAACTTAATAATAAAGTTAAAGGATATAGATTACTAGGTGGTTTATAGTACTAATAAAGGTTATAATATACTATAAGGTTAATATTAAGTGGGTTTACTTTTTAGGCATACCTTATAATCCTTAATTACTTTTACTATACGTTCTCTTATAACCTTTTCTCTATATTATTATTATAATTATTTCTATATTTTTATAATTCCTTAGTAACTATATATAAGGTGTGTATGAAATTCTATAATTACTTTATCGTCTAGTTTATTAGTTAGGCTGATATTAAATTATCTAGCTATTATTAGGAGTTTAGCTACTAATATTAGGTCTCTATTATCTTATTATTTAAGAATTACTTAGGTTTCTTTAGGTATTAGGACATTATAGTTTAGTTATTAACTAAGAGTATCTACTCTGCTATTATTTAATCCTTTTTAATAAATTATTTAGAAGTTAAATTCTAAGAGGAATTCTAACTATTAGATTTATTATTTGTTAAGTACTTTTAAGGTTATAAAGTGTAAAAGATTTTTATGATTAGAGTATATAAGTACTTTATAGATAGTTTCTAAAAGTTTAGGTCTCTATTTTTTAAAGGCTTTAATAATTATTATAAGTTTTTTATTATAAATTTAGTAGTTAAGTTTAGGTCTATAGAACTTATAAGAGAAGAAGGTATAGAGGTATAGTTATCCTTCTAAGTCTTATTAGGATAGTTATACTCTAATTATATAGTTAGATATATTAGGTTCTACTTTAAACTATTTTATTAAGTCTAAGATAATTAGAATAGGTTTACTAGTAATAAGGTTTTTAATTTCTTAAAATACTATCTATTATAGTTCTTCCTATATAAAGGGTATATCTTTATAGCTAAAGCTAGTGAGAGCTATATTAATCTTACTATAGTCTTTAATGAATTTATAATAGAAGTTAATAAAACTTAGGAATCCTTAGACTTCCTTAAGGTTATTAAGTATTAGCTATTCCTTAATAGCTTTAACTTTATTTCCTAATATATAAACCTTTCTAGGGGTAATAGTAAATCTAAGGTATTTTACTTTTTATATATAAAATTTACTTTTTTTTAGTTTAACTAAAAGTTTAGCTTCTTAGAGAGCTTATAAGACGTAGTGAACATCTTCTTTATATTTCTTAAATATAAGTAAGAAGATAAGAATATTATCTAAGTAGATAACTATATAGATATTAATATACTTATATAGTACTATATTAATTATATTCTAGAATATTATAGGTATATTAGTGAGACTGAAAGGTATAATGAGGTATTTAAAATATCCTTTTTATATCTAGAAGGTGGTCTTCTATTCTTTACTTTATTTTATTTAGATTAAGTTATAAGCCTCTTTAAGATTAAGGGCTATAAACTAGTTAGCTTTATATAGGAGTTATTTTATCTTATCTATAAGGGGTAGTAAGTAGTAATTTTTAATTATTATTTTATTAAGTATATAATAGTTAATATATAGTTATAGTTTTCTATTCTTCTTAGGTATAAATAGGATAGGGCTTCCTATTAGTAATATTAAAGGTCTAATATAACCTTTCTTAAGGTTTTCTTTAAAGTATTTATCTAGGGCTTCTATCTCTATTAAGTTAAGTCTATAGATCTTATTAAATTATAGTTCTTTCCCTTCCTTAAGAGGGATTTTATAATTAAAACTAGTATATTTAGGCAGTCTAGTCTCTAATTTAGCTGTAAAGAGTTTCTTATAAACTTTATACTCTTCTAGGATAGATAGAAGTAGATTATTCTTTTATTTAAGATCTATTATTATTAATAGTAGTGATATAGCTTTTTTTGCTTTAAGGTAGTAGATATATTATCTTATTATTTTATATAGTATTAGCTTATTTAAGACTTATTTTTAATAGGGCTATTTAGGGATTAAGTTATTATAGTCCTAATAGAGTTAGCTTTTACTCTAATCTATCTATAGGTTACTTATTTATAACTAGGGTAGTCCTAGTACTATATTATATATTCTTAGATTAGTAATATTAAATTAGATTCTTTCTTTTTAATTTAAGTAGCTTATCTTAAGGGGTATAGTCTTATTATAGATAGTACCTCCTTTATACTTAAATTCTTCTCCTTCTACTATATATAACTAATATAGTTATTCTTTTCCTCTCTATAGTACTTTTAGTTTATTAATAGCTTAAGGGGTGATAAAGTTTATTTTAGCTCTATTATTAATTAGCGTGAGTGTTATTTTTTAGTTAATAATAACTTTAAGTTCTATATTACCTTAATATTCTTATAATATTTAGTGGATAAACTTTTTCCTTATTACTTATTATAGTTCTATATTAGTAGGTAAATTTAGTTTTTTAACTACTCTAAGTATCCTAAGTAGGTGATTTACTTCCCCTCTTATTATACCTTTATAAGGCTATTTTTGTAGTATCTAACCTAAGGAGGTTAGGGTCTATTCTTTATAGTTCTCTAGGCATATACTTTTTCTTTATAATAAATCTAGTATTTATTACGTTAATATTTATCCTATTTTATCTATTTATTATAAAGGTATTTTATAGGGAATTATTAGCTAGAGGTAAATATAGCGATATTATTATTAAACTTTCTAAGTTCCTATCTAGTGAGGGTATATATAGTGTAGATGTTTTATAGGGGATTATTATTATATTACTTAGGTTAGAAATAGTAGTTATACTTATCTCTTATATAGATTTCATAATAGTTAAAGAAATATTATACCTAAAAGAGGTATTAATAGTTAGGGTTAGTAATCTTAAGGTAGGGATAATCTTTAATTCTAAGTTATAAGGTGTGATATATTCTTAATCCTATATTAGGTATACTATAAAGTTTAATAAACTATTTATTATTATATAGGTTAATTTACTTATATATAATTTACTTAGGTATATTATTCTTCTTAGATTCCTCTTTAGAGCTAATATTATCTATACTAGGGGTGAGCTTATAGGTAATCTCTACCTAAGTATATTAGTATATAATATTATAAGGTTTATTTAAGTTATAAAGAGAACCTTCTCCTTCTCTAAAAGTTTAGTTATTTATGAGATTAAATAGTTACTATTCTTCTAAGAGGTTATACTAGTAATCTAGTTTATCGTTAGATTCTTCCTTTATCTATTCTTTTAGTATTATGTAGGTAGTTTAGTTTAGGAGTTTATAGTTAGTCTAACCTTAACTATTAGTTATTTTTAGGGTAGAACTAGGAATTAGTTTGAGTTACTATACTTATAGTATCTTATTAAGTTATTCTTAGGTTTTTCTATAGATCTTACTATTACTAGTATATATTATTACTAAGGTTCTTAGACGTATATCTAGAGTAATTATATTATATTTAAACTATTTAAGGTTACTATCCCTTAGGTAGTATTCTAATATTTCCTTATCTTTAAGGTGGATTTAATAGTTATCATTATAATAGCTAGTCTAGGATTAGGATATATATAGGACTTTAGTAATAGTATTAACTTATTAGGGTTATTTAGCTACTAGCTTCTAGGGGAGCTTCTTAGGCTACTTATAGTCTCTAGTAATATATCCTTATTTATTATAGTTATAACACTTAGGGTTTTAAGGCTTTTTATTATTAGGTTTAGTTATTATGCTGAGATCTATAGGTCTATTATGCTATCTATAAGTAGTACTCTAGTAGGTATTATTCTAGTTATTATAAGGTTTATTATCGTTCTATAAGAGGTTAAACTTCTAATAGGGCTGCTATTAGTACTTACGTCTAAAGTTTAGTCTTTATTATTTTTTACCTTTTTCCTTATAGTATTTGAAAAGTTAATTATTAATCTTAATAGTAAGGTTAGTATACTAAAGAAAATCTTTAGGATAGTTAATCTTAATAATCTTATCTTTAACTTTATCTTTAAGTCCTTAGTAGAATATAAAGATCTTAGTTTCTTTAGTGAAGTTAAGTTAGATACTAAGTTATCTAAATATAGTAGTATATTCTTTAGTTAACTTTATTTATTATAGCTATATAAGGTCTCTCTTAGTTTATTATTTCTTATTAGGGTTTTAGAAGAGAGAGTAGAAGGTATCTTTAAATCTCTTAAAGTTACTATAGATATTATAGGTCTTAGTAGAGTATTCATCTAAGGTTTTATACTTAAGGAACTCTTCTTAAATAGGTTTAAACTATTTAAGGGCTTATCCTTATAGGTAAATAGTAGTATAGATAACTTTTTTAGTTTAGCTAGTAAAGTCTTTATAGTAGAAGTTCTAGTAGTTCTTAACTTAGATTAGGAATAACTTAAGTTATCTAGGGGTACTATTATAAGTAATTAGGGCGCTAAGTTTGAGTTTCTATTATCCTCTAATAGGGGTAGTAACTATATTAGTAGTAGCTTAGAGAGTATTAAGTTCTTCTTGGAGTTCTTAAACCCTTTTAAAGTTAGTATCTCCTCTAATATCTTTTTCTAGTTTTTTAAAGGCTACTATAGCGTTTTGAAGTTATCTATTAAGGTTCTTAATAACTTACTTACTTTTGTTTATAAATATCTATATTTCTTTAGATTTAGCTTCTTATTTCTAGATAATACGTTAGAGTTTCTTATAACTTTCTTTAGTAAAGGAACCTTCTCTATTAGAGTTATACTTAAGGTTTAGTATATTATAATTTTTGATATTAGTAAGTTCTTATACTAAACTCTGAGGCTAATTATATAAGGAAGATAAAGATCTTAAGGTAGGGGATTTAGCTGAAGTGTGAGAGGATATATTTATTATTTTACTATTAGTATGTGTTAATAGTTAACTTACTAAATAGGAGTAATTAAAATATTATAATTAGCTATCTAATAGTAAGGTCTACTAATAGAAGCTAGGGATTAATATATTATAATAGTATATTGAGGTTATAGTCTGAGTTATAGGTTATAAGCTGTAGTAGATTAGGTCTTTTAGAGATTAAGGTAATTAGTTTTAGGCTTAATAAGTGATTTATAGTAAAGGTAAGCTGAGAGTATCTATAAGGATAAATATTAAGTTAATTACTAAAGAGCTATAGAAGTTTAACTATAAGCTAAGCTTAGGGTTATACTATATATAAGTCTTAAATAGTTCTTTTATTTAGCTATTAATTCCTAACTAGGTACTAGTGAGTGCTTAGTAATTACTAGTAAGTGCTTAGTAGTTCTTACTAAGTGCTTAGTAATCTATACTATTTACTTAGTCTTATCTTATTATTATATAACTTATACTATAGTTCTTCTATTTCTAAGTAAGTCCTTATTATTTCTATGATCTTGTAGTATAAATATCCTATCCTAGCTACTTGATACCTAAGGTGGGTTGACTAACTATTATCCTTGTTTATGGGTTATAACATAGGTGATTAGGACTTAAGTTACGAAGAATCTTAATTGAATAGCAAGTGGTTTTTAAGTTAATAGTTTGCTTATAAATCCCTGATATAACCTTTTATAAATCAGGTGAAGCTGCTAATACCTCCTTCAGGTGTCTATATCAGGAAGCGTTTACAAGGGAGATGCGGGTGACACATTAGATCATCATAAGATAGCTAAGACAATATTTCTCCGCGATGTATATTTTCCGCGATGTATATTTGAGTATGTCTATTGGCGGAGGGGACGGGTGCCGGCATACTTGGAGACAGTATGAACCGTAGTACTCTATGCGACTACGCAGGGACGCCCGTCTTAACTGTCTGATCACGGAGGTGATAATTTGCATAGTCAATTATCTCAACGGCTTCCTATACCGCACGCCTTTGGCGACGGTGGTTATGGCCTTTCGGGTTTGGGCTGAGATCAATGTAGCAACAGTGAACGATTTACCCTTAGAGGGTCGTGTGCTTGATTTGAATCCATGATTTCTATCTTTCGCGGTGGGGATCGACTTCAGCCGGGTTCTATTCTTAGCTTGCTACAGCTTCAATTAGTCATCGAAGCACCTACACGAATCGATCCCATCTCAGAGGATGCATGGCGCCAAAGTCAGTATACCGCATACCAGTAGCTAAACTTGCACAAATATATCGTAAGCTATAGTCCTCTTGACCAAATCAGCCTCAGCAGTCGAAGCAATTGTTGAGAGTATTTCACTGAACTATACGAACGCATTACGCCAAGAACAAATAGTATATCCCATATATCAGCTCTCCCAGAGAAAAAGCCATTTATACCAAAGTAGAGGTCTCTCAATATTATGCTCAACTTTGTTCAGTTGAACAATCTCTTTAAGTGTTTAAGGATAAGACAGAGAAGCAGCTTTTCGGGCAATGCGAATCTATACATAACGCATAGCAAGGTGTGTCACTTCTTAGCATTATCATCAACGTTTGGGATTACATGCCTGCTAAAGCGTAGCGATCCCTTTGAATGTCAATAGGCCGCGGACTGAGGACTCCTTGGAAAGAGTCCAGGGAAAACAACCCAAACCAGAAAGCGGTTTTGACTGAATGTTATTAACAAGATGAGGAAGGACTGTTAGATCAGGTGCCTCCAGGCTCACATGCCACGGTGACAGAACAAATAGTCTAGCCGACGGCGACACTAGAGACCAAATTCAGCAATACGTTCTCGCAACATAGTCATATAGAAGTTCCGTCACATTAACCGCTCATTTCAACTTCCGCGTCAACTGTCTAATTCGATAAGAATTCTCAACTTAATCAGTCTTCGATATAATTAGAACTTTTTGAGAGCAAGCTGTGGAGCAAACAGAGCATTTAAGGATATAATAATATAGATCAGATAGGTAGATAATAAGATCAACCTTTCTAGTTGAGGATAAAGTGTGCTAGGTTGAGTGAGCAGCACACCCTTATGGACGCTATCAACAAAAGAAAGCTATTCGCTCAAAGTATTAATAAGTTAGACGCACTACAATTCCCCATCACAATCTGAAATAAAATCATAACTTACATCTAATTCAGCAGAACGCCCTACTTAGTGTCATTTACCCACCCTAGTTCGCCAGGCATTCTAATCCTAAATTTATATAGAGCCGCAGCTTTTTCACTAATTATCAATTATCGCAGACAGGCCCTACCATACTATTAGTAAGGTTTAACAATCATCCCTCATCTCATGTCTGGTCTCGTCTCTCGTGTTTCGTTTCCAAATAGCAGTCTCAAGAGATGCCCAGTAATATCTAGATTTTTCACACTAAGATACACGTAGAATTAATACAACTATTCAAGAGATAATCCAGATAAGCGCCAGTATGCGAAGTCAACAACACCAATTACCCAGGATCTCTGTTCTTAGGGGGGCAACCAGAGGTTTCAAACCCCTAAGAAGCACTCATCTGACTCGCACTTTCTCATTCTTTCATTTACCTTGCTAGCGTTAAGGTGTTCGATCGAGACCAAGTGCAAGATTCAGTACACATAGCAGAGTGAATAGAATTATAACTCTCATTCCCCAGCTTGCTACTGCATTCAATAAATCGAGTCCCCTACGAAAAGCCTGTCATCTCCATCATCTCCCAGTCAAAACACCAGCTTACCAGCAACAATCGTTCAGTCACTATCCACCTAACTTATCACCAAGGCGTTTATCCCAGTTCTAAACATTACTACACTAGAAGTTGACAAACTCTTTATGTACAAGAGTTCATCCTGCACACTAAATATAGATCGTCTGATTGATAATCCAAGTGCTATACATATCAGCCAGAGGTCATTTATTCTCAAACAATCACAGTGATCATGGTGATTATCATCGCAACAGAATACCTTCAACAGATTCCTTGCATTATCAACAAGTTATCTTTCAAACAATCACAGTCTAAATCTTTTTTTTTTACCTCTACTCTTAAAGACTTCTCCGCAATTTAGGAAGTTATGGATGATTTTCTAGTGACAAAGATGTTATAATATTAATCGCGAATACAAGATTCCAGTAGTTTAGGCGAAAGAGGTATTCCAACTGCGAGAATCATATCTTTCTTGCGAAGTTATCACTACTATAGAGCGCCATAGTTTAAGACCTAGGTGGATAAACCCACACAACTCAAGTTAATTGCACATATATGATAAAGCGTGAAATCAAGAACTGCCTCAAGCTAAACGCTTTGCTTCGTGCACTTTTTCCGCATGACGGCATATCAGATGTTACTGAGATCGTTTCCGGTGGAGAAACACCAGATGTGAAATCTGACTCCCCTTGCCGTGTAAGATATCACTAGCGGACCCGCTGCCGCGATTCGACGTCGTGTCTGTCGGGATTGCCAATATGGCCGGGACACCCTTTCAATTTATGTAGCCGAGCAGCTCCTTGGTGCATGCCGCAGCAGTTGCAGCCGCGTAGTACTGCCAATCATCATTCTTATGAGAGTCAGCGTAGTCAGAGATACCGCGAATAACAATACAAGGAAATTCGGTCATCAGCCCAGCAGCCTCCATCTCAAAGCAGAGTACGTCTCCGACGTCGCGAATAATCATGTCTCTCTTTATAGTACTCTTCACCACGCGATCACCAGAGGCAATAAGTCCGTAGTGTATTTCGGGCCCCTCAAAGTCGCGAGGTATCCTGTGAACTCGCTTTTGGCTATCGCATGTTTCGCACGTTGTGTGTTGAGAGTTGTGAGAATAGCCTGCCTCAAACAGAATATCCAGGCTTCTAGAATCGAGGCTGCTGGATGGTTGTTGATAGACAGACAAGCGGTGTCCCCTTTGTAACATTGCCGATAAGAACTCGCAGACCTTATTTTTCCTTTCGCGGTGATCCGACCGCATCCTCACCACGGCGCTCCTCAATAGAGGTGGTGGCGGCGAAAGAAAGCCCTTACGTATAAAGCCATCATCTGTCTCTTTCCCTAAGTCGTACTGGACGACGCCTCCATACTGCTCGTCGGGCATACTTACCACAACGTCACCGAGGCGGATATCATGCCGTTTACTAGGAACTCCTCCACCAATGCCAGCGAAAAATCGCCAGCGAATAGATAGAAAGGTTCAGCCCAAGTTCGTAGCTACTATTGCAGCAGCACCTTTTCCTTGGCCTCCAGAAAGGCATGCGAGCACCACGTCATAGCCCATCAGGTCACCTAGGACATAAATGTTCAAGTCACCCTCTTTTGTTGGGAGGCTAGGGTGTTCATAATCTAGCATGTATCGAATAGCGCTCATTTCGAACTCAATCGCACACATAATCGCGACGGTGTAGTCTTCGTAAGCTCTTGCTGAACTCTGCATTATAAAATTGTTTCCAGCAAGGTATGTGTTGGGAATAATCCTAAGTCTCTAATTAACACACAAGAATGACCACAAATATCAGGCTCGCCAAGACATTTCTTACCTTGTCTTTTATGATACCAGTGCCTCGCAACACGTCGAAAGATTATTTACTTCATGAGCATCAAGACGTAATACATAAGATCCCTCATCATTTAAGGGATGCTTGGGGGCTAGTTTAGTAGACAACAAGTTCAAACATGTCTAAGCTATCCCAAAGGCAAAGTTGAAATTCTCTGCTATAGTCTCGTCCAAATTTCCGGACCCAAGGTCTCCAAAATGCTCAACAGCAGCATCCTCGAGAGGACCTATGATGCAACAGAAAATCTCTACGCAGATTACTCAGTTATCGCTACCTAGATAACTGAAAGTGGCCGGATTCAGACAGGCGCATATCACCTGACGGAAAGGTGGTGGAAAGCAAAGGAATTCTAGCTCTTCGAAGGCTTTCCAAGCTAAGTAATAGATATTATCTCCTGTGGGAATGTTTTTTCTGCTCAAAAACGACTCCAGCCTCTCACCGAGAAAAATTTCGAGAAGTATTGCTCCAAGCATGATAATATGAGGGTGTGGGTACGGCACGCCGGGTTAGTTCCTGGTCTTAGCTAATACGCTACTGAGAAATGGTCGGAGTGGAACTTTGGATCCATCGTGGAAGAAGACTATGTTTTCTCGTTTCCAAACAGCTTCCACCCGAGATCCACCATGGAGGTAGAGTAGTGCATATGAAAGCAGAATAGCAAGAGCCCATTTAACGTTAATATTCCAACATTTTTCCTTTATTAAAAGCAGTGACATCAGATCAATCTGGCTCTTCAGGCTTTCTCATTAGAACATATTCTCCCTAGGGCGCGATTGAGAAAGGGCGAGAGCGTCTTAGATCAAGATCAGATCAAGCCTGTAGTGATATAGATCATGAGACTTCAATAGATAACAAATACAATACTTTTCTAGAGGTTGCATACTTAGTTTATTTTGCAGAATTAGCTAGCTATTAAAGGAGACGAGTGAGCTATGGCGACTTACTTAACTCTTAGATCAGTGGTGATATCCAGCTCATGCCATTTCATCAGTAGACCAGCCTCAATATCCTGCCCTAGCAAGACACACAGTGATTTCAAGGTTAGCTTTTTACCACGCCGTCTGTAAGTCCCAAGCTTCAGCTTGAGGTCCATATTAGTACTGTAATAGCAGGTACATAACGCTGCACTCAAGGCCTTATCTAGAAATTAGCATGAACTTTCGTCCAGTGCCTATAAGTCTTTTAGGGCCTTGAGGTTTTCAAATTGATCTGCCATATGATTATCACGTTCAAATTCGTCCATTAGTCGCTCCATAGTCAGCTGAAGGTTATACCAGCAGCTCATCATGTTCAATAAGCAACTACCAAGGCGCTCAACGAGGCTGTCGTCCCATACAGTCTCTCCTTTCACCATGCTCTAAATTTATTTTCATCATCTGTCTTGTTCTACCTAACTGAACCATGAGCTTGTAGCCAAACTATTGCAGCCAGAGCACGTACCGCCGCTTCATCTGCTTGATCTTCCTAGTGAACAATTTTGAAGATTGTATCAAGATGTTAGGCTAGCTTGTATTTGTCCATCATCTCCATCGAACGTTCCATTTCGGCGTAAGTTGTTTAATTGAGATGCTGCTTGAGAATCCAATATGAGGTCTCAATATTGCGCAAACAGTTTTTTCGTTTATCCCACCGGTCGTACCAGTTCAACAGCTGCTTGCTCGTATGGGAAAGGGCGATAAGAGCAGCTTTAATCCACTCCAACTCTTTGAAAAGAGACTCGTTTTCTGTCTGCTTGCTCGATGCATTACCCATGTTGACTTATGAAGTGAACAGCACTAACCAGCACTGAGGTGGGAAAGTTGTGAGTCTCCAGAACCTGTCGCTGTGCCGACTTGGCTGATATTTGTTTTAGACTGCTGTAAAGGAGCTGGTGCAGGAGACGGCTGACATGATACATCGCACAAGAGAACTGACTTAAATAGCTCGAAGCGGGGTTCAGTCCTGACCATGCAGTGTATTTTGATTTCGCACAAATGGAAGACCGGGATGCTTTCCACCAAAATAGTGTTAGCGGCATGCAGGGTTGTTGAGGGTGCATTTCTTAGCTTGTGTACAGGCAAATGTTAAGCTCGGACACGTGGACCTATCACCAACTGCTCGCCAAGCTGACAAAGCCGTCGCGTTGAATTGGGCAGAAATCCCGAGGCAAGTAAGAACAGGGAGCACACACATGCTTTAAGTGTCTTAGCCCGCCTTCTGCCATCACTCCGCTCAGACCCGTTTCCAATTCCCAGCGAAATTGTCATGGCTCCAGTGCGACAGAGCGCCGAAATACGCGATTGCTCGAAGCGATGTTTCGAACTTTTCATGGAGATATTCCATCAGTTTAGGGACCAGGATAATCGCGACCAAAGCACCGTCAATGACAAGTTTTCGCGATTCCGGCTGTGGGCGTCTAACATTGGCGTCTTTGCAGATGATCAGTTATCTCTGGACTTTCGAGTGCGAGAGGCCGAGGAAGTTAAGGAGCTATTCATATGTCAACTAGACACCATTGAATCCCGGCTTATTCAACGTATGTGCTCCGAATTCTTCAGCTAGTTGAGCCCAATCTAACGATGGCTGTACAAGTAAGCGAGGAATTCGCTGTAGTAAAAAAGGATGACACTGTAGAATCGTTACCAGATAACCATCCGGAATGTTCTGACTTAGCCTCTCGTCACGAAAATCTCACTACGTTCGAAGAGTGGAGTCTTGATGAGTTGCTGGAGTCCATCCAGCGCAGCCTTGATTGGCTGCAGAGACTTTCCAACTCGATCAGAAAGGCTAGCATCAGTAATCAAAATAAGAGAGCCAAGGATTTCAACTTCGAAAACTATGGAGACGGGCAATTGCTGGAGACTGATGTGCGAGATTACTACAAAGCAAAAGTCCTGGAAATCAACCCTGGCCTGAAAGACGACTGGATGATTAATAGACTGACGGAAACGATGGTTTTACGTCTCAAACGCATTCTCTATCGGCAGTCTCGCCAAGTTGAATGGTTTTTTCCACAAGTTAAGCCCCCAACTCCAGGACAGCTTCCGCCTCAAAACACACAGCAACAAGGTCAACAAAGCTCGCCAACAATCAGCCCTGAGGAAAGACATTCAAAGGCCGCACCATACAATATCAGAACCGCAGCGACTGGAAATAGAAAGGCTACAACTTTAGATATATTAGTATAGAAACACCAGCAAAGTTACGAAAAGTTAGAGATCTCCACATCCACATCAGCGTCGACGAACCGCAGGTACCCGCTCAACCTACCTCCCCCGCCAACTATTACTACTGCCAGCAATAACTTCACATATCCTTACTGCCACCTGGTATTGAAGAGCAAAGTGTTCAAAGAGAAAGGGAAAGCCTGGAGGTAAGTGTGTAATATCATCTCAAGAAATGTTGACAATATGAGGTGGTGATTCTGACATGCCATTAGGAAGCACGTAACCCTAGACTTGGAGCCGTACATCTGCATCTTCTCTAATTACAAGAGCCAATTAGAAATTTATCCAACCAAAATGGAGTGGCTTTCACATATGAAAACTTCTCATCATATGAGATAGTAGTGCTTCGCCATACAAGCAGATCACAAACCATTCATATCCAAGACAGCTAAGGAATTCAAGAGTCACATGATTACGGCTCATTCCGGTGATTTCAGAACAGACGAACTCTCTCTCATCACCAAAATTAGTCACCAACCAATATCACCTACCATCAAATGCTGTCCATTCTGCGTCAATTATCCCACGAAGTCCCTCGATCTTGAGGAACACGTTGTTCAACACTTGCAAGACTTTGCTCTGCACTCGATCGAAGTCCCAACGTCCCTTCTTCCCATCCAGCCCCGGAATCAAGATTCCCTCACGTTTTCCACCGATGACGATGATGGGTTGGACTCCAAGGCGCCCACTCGATCCACAATCAAGGAATCAAGATTAACGTGGAAGCATCCTCTCGTGTTCGATGACAGGGATCGAAGCAGTGAAAAACCACCGTCCCCAGACTACAAGAAAATCTCTTCATTCGGCCAACTGATCAATGACGACTGCTGCTACAACCACAATGGCGATGAGTTCTTACCGAATGATAGATTCCTTCGCTCCGTTAACAGAAGTTGTGTAGTTGAAATTCTCAGAGCGGCAAACCTCGACACTGAACCCGGCCTCATCGACTTTGTGATAAACGATGCCACTCGTTTATTCCTGATTCTCGTATCAATGTCAAGCAATAATGACGAGAAGGTGTCTATATTGAGAACTCTGAAATATCATCTTTTCACTAACAGTTCACTCCCAATTTCATTTCACGTCACGCAAGATGCTGCCAGCCGCAACACAATTTGGAACTGGCATCCTGCAACGCCCGCAGGCAGGTTCGGTCCCCAAGATCCTCTTCGTGTTGCGGGTTGGGGTCACAACGAAAAAACGCTTTTCAATATCTATCAGTAGAGATTCATAGCCCCAACATTTGGAATAGGCCAACCGTTCCGCTTCAAGTTCCAGAATGATACAGTACTTCCATACACCACATTCCATCAGAGATCAGAAAGCATTAGATTCTTCAGGGAAGTGTCAAAGGTCAATATCCATCCAGCACATATCGAGGGCCCAAACATAGCTAGGGTAAGCACTCAACCACAGCCATCATATTCTTACATCACATTTTGACCGCGCCTTTACAGAATAAAGACAGCTCCATACCAGTTACATTAAAAAAGGCCAATAACGATCCTAAACTTCGCAAATTTTTCAATAAGAAGGCAAATAATCTCCAGAAACTGAGGGATTACAAGTCCAAACACCTAATCAAACCCATTACAGCCTATAAACATCAGGGAGATCGCTACCTCCTCCTCCCCTAGGCAGAAGGCAGGAATCTAGCTCAGTACTAAAGTCGCAATCCCAGGAACTCTTTAACCAACAATAAGCTCATTTAGCTTTTTAGTCAATTCGCCAGTCTATTCAGTGCTATTAAAGAACTGCATACAAGTAATTGTAGACACGGAGACTTAAAGCCTGAGAACATTCTGTTATTCATCGATATACACAACAACAAAACACTTCAAATCGCCAACCTAGGACTCACTACTTTTCACAAGCTGGATGCCGCGACTAACATCCGAAAATCCATAGATATTCTCACCATGACGCCGCCGGGAACGTCGCGTTATATACCCCCTGAGATAGACATAGATCAAGACAAGAACCTACCCGCCCACCCGACTCGTTCACAAGCATATGACATCTGGTCAATAGGGTGTGTGGTCTTAGAACTACTCATTTGGCTCGCCTACAGCTTCGATTTCATGATGAAATTCAGAAATAAAACCGCGTACTTCTAGGAGCAAGTAGTCAGCGAAGAGAAGAAGTATCAAGTTCAGTCCGATATACAACGTCACATAAAAGCTCTGTCTGCAAATTGGCAGGTGCAATCCGCATGTAGGGAGCTTCTGAAGCTTGTGCAAACTAGGCTTCTCGTCGTCAACATATCTGAGAACTGGCTCATTAGCTCGCCTGACTTTCGCGAAACAGCCTCTGCAGCTCACAGAGAAATGAGAAGAATCCAAAGAGAGTACTGCCCGGTGTGAGTTTCGGGGAAAATTCTCACGATAAACCAGTCGCTAACTCAAAAGTAGCTGTACGGATGATGGACTGGCCCCAGGGCACGATGATGAACACAACGGCTCTAAGCCTTCGCTGCCTTCTCGCGATAACAGCCTCAATACATACGCTGGCCTGGGCAGACTCGATCGCCAGGCGTTGGAAGAGCTGGAACTACGTTTTGAGCAATCTGTGGTAGAGAGTGATTACTGCGGTGTGGATACTCAAATCAACAAGGTAAGTGAAGTTGAATACAGAATGAAAGATGAGGAGAGTTTAGACATTAACTTTAGACTAGTGTAAGTCGACACAATTGGTCATCTAGTAGCAGGTTATAGTAGGAGGTTATACTAACAAAAGCAAGGGCTTAATACGATAGAATGAGAATTCTCATACTTTTAAGTATACCAAATTCATGGAGACCTATAGGCGAGCGTGTCTTCTCGTCTCCATCTTAGCCCGCTTCTTCCCGTTTCCCGTTTCAGATGGCTCGTAAGCTGTTCTACAGTACGGCCGTTATCATTGACAAACTAGTCTTCATGATCGCCCTCTTAGAGATTATCTATGGACTGGGTGAAGAGCAAGGTGTGAGAGATGGCCATTCAGTTGGTCTGCTTGACAACTTGAAAGAGAAGGTCATTCCCAGGTCTTACAAGTCGATTCAACTAATTTCAAGAAAGCTTAGTAGCTTTCGGTGTAATTTAATGAGTGGGAAAGGGCCATCTATGTTTTAGACGAAGCAGTAAATCGCATAGCCATGTCTGCGAAGCCCTAGGGACATATAAAGGGAAGACTCTGAGAAGAGTTTGAAACCAGTGAAGATGTTTTTCCTGCCATCCACGAATATATGCCTCTTTCCTAGATACGTCCTTACAGATTTTAGTGAAATCAGTGGGTGATTATGATCGCTAATCTGAAATTCATTAAGTTATAGATGCATGAAAGGCTTTGGGGGGGTGCTATGAACATCAGCTTCATGAGCAGCTCATCACATAGCCTTCTGAGACGACCCGTGGCAGCCCTCAACATAGCTACTTATTATGCACATCATGAACATCTCTAAATCCTGAATTTAAAAGTACATCTTCCCAAACTCTCAAGCACGATAAGGCTTATTATGCGAGTCTTCTTCGACACCATAGAAGTGAACAAGGATATTAGCAACATTCAGGTGAAGCCGGCGTGTCTTCGGGCCGCTTGCGCAGCCTACCACTAGCCCTTCCCCGTCTACCAAGTTCAGACGTAGTCATACACCTCCTAGCCTCTCATAACTTTTTTTAGACCTACCGAAGACGTCTGTCCTTTACAACGTCGTCAGACTCATCATCTTGCAATCGATACAAAGCGCGGGCGCATTCTTCAAGCTTGTCAGCCGCTGATCTGAGGCGCTGGATTGATTCTTAGTCCTTCTTGTCCATCTCAGATCTCGTCTTCCAATCCCATGCGTCCATTGGTACCTCCATCCGAGAGAGCTTATCCTTGATCCGTTTGTTTGTTGCTGCTTCGTCAACTATATTTCTCAACTCCATAGCATAGCTACGTACTTCCTCAGTGACTGGTTCGCACAGAGCCATCACACAGGGACTGAGATGCTTTAAATTCTAGAGGCTCATGCTGCTGAGAAGGCTCTCAAAGTTCTGGTCGAGCTTCTCAAGCTTCTCCGTTAACTCATAAGCAAAGACCCTCAGAGACAGCACATCACAGGTCCTATTACCATCGCTTAGTTAAAGCTTATAGTCTTAATTAGCTATTTGAACTATTCGTTAGCACGAAGATTTACAAGCTGACTTACCGAAGATATCCACTCAACAAGCTCTTTCTCGACAGAGCTATTAGCCAAAATGATTCTGCTTTTGGATTCCACGCGTAGTTCCGAATCTGGCTTGATCTCATTCAATTCTTCTTCAAAGTCAATCAGATCGACCGCCAAATCTTCAAGCTCATTTTCCCAGTTGCGATGCCTTTTCCGTTGCTTACTTCCCTAGCTATCATCGTCAATTGCAGAACGCTTTGCGCCTAGCTTCGGTGACGATAGCATAGCTCAATAGTTGCACTTGGGTGAAGCGACAGGTGCCGTCTGCTGAGATATAAATCGCCTTTGATCCCAAGTGAAGGCAATAGCACGGGGAAATGCGAAAATGTCAGAGGTTGTGATCCGAAACCCCATGCTTCAACTACCAGATACATGCACTCGCGACTTCGTGAACAGTGAATACAACGGCAAATCTTCTTGCCTTCTCGACATGGGACCATGGTCTTGAAGTTTGTTTCTTTTGTGGTAAAACATGTGCAGCCTGCTTTTTTTTATCGGTGTGGTAAGCCAGGCCATGCATGTGTTAACCACGTCGCTCACTGATCGGCAATAAAAAGAAAAGCTGAAGCAGGCTGTCACGCAAAATCAGATCCTCAGCAATTGTTTTGGACGCGCGGATCGCCGAGCCAGATGGGGGAATCAAGCCCAATGGATTGAAAGATGGGCTAAACAGACACTTTCCGATGTGAGTCTGTATGCAGCCTGCAGGCTGGGGAGTGACTTGGACGAGTGCCGCCTCCATTAGACTGGCGGTCTGCCACTATCAATTGGGCTGGCCGTGTTATCTCCTTCGCTGTGTACCACTTGATCGCCATACAGTTAGTCAGAAAATTAGACCTCGAAGTCCAGTATATCTTCACCCTTGTCACCCTTGGGCACATGCCAGCTCCGCGCATCTGTGACGGGCGCAAACCTGATTAATTGCATTGCAGGAGAAGGCACCAAGACCTACCTATACGAAAATTGTCCTGTTTGGGCGACTCGCACCAACAGGGTTGGAAAGTCAAGCCACGCAAAATGCGGTGGGTGGGCAGGCAAGAGTAAGGCGCTTGTTTTCTCGTTCTGGCGCCCTGCAGACAAACAGTTGATTGGAGCTGTTGTATGCACCCATCCTGGCAGAATATAACATTGTCTATTGGTACCCTCTTTTCTCGCCGCTGTGTGGCATGCAGGGAGCACTGGATCTCATCGCACACCCCTGCTTAATCTCATCCCTGACCCTTGTCTCTTCCGGTGCTCGAAAGACAACTGAACTCGCCCGCGCATATCTGGACGCAGCCAACAACTCAAGACCGACTCCTTTTGATCTGCCTGCCGCGTACGCTGAACCTACGGTCGGCACGTGGCGACTCTACCCAAATCAGTGCTGTCGGTGGTGTCTCCACCGCCGCCCACTTACGCCCGCGCGTTCTGATCCACCCACAGTTTTGAGGAAGGTTTTCACTTAGTAGGAACGCCCTGTTGCCGACTCGACTATTTTTTGTTGTCTCTTCGTCAAGAAATTCCTGAGGTTCCTCGCGTGTGGAAGAATGCACTTCATATTCATCAAATACTGACTGGAGTGGTTGAGTCAAGGCCCTTAGCTGCTCGCAACGTCACGAACGCTCAGAATATACATCTTTAACCATATCAGCGAAAACTATAGCCGACGTCTATTACAGTCAGGGGCAAATCACGCATATTACAGCTCGCAACTTCGTCGACGAAGAGCAAGCCATAGCGATAGTCCTATAACCTCAACTTATGGACGTCCATCTTTCTCCCTTTGATTTTCCTTTTCCCTTGTCCCCTCACGCGGCTATCCCACTCACATCTTCGCCCGTTTTAGAAGTCAAAGTGAAATTTATTGCTGTGAAGGTCCAACTTCGCCTCCATGATATCTACGCTAGCTTTTGCCAATTTTTTCTGCAAGGCTTAGCCTCTTTCCTTCAACCA
This sequence comes from Colletotrichum gloeosporioides, assembly GCF_011800055.1. Lineage (NCBI taxonomy): Eukaryota > Fungi > Ascomycota > Sordariomycetes > Glomerellales > Glomerellaceae > Colletotrichum > Colletotrichum gloeosporioides. The sequence goes on along the minus strand of NW_025544739.1, from coordinate 66,780 downwards.
GCGGTGCTCTATATACAGGTCTTCATCCTCCTCCACGTGTTCTCCCTCGCTAGCGTAGAGTGTCTTTGTCGATAAAGGGCTGTAGCCAACAGCTTGCTACAGTAGATAATGAGGCATCGTAATCCTCATGCCATACAATAGGGGATGATAACCAGGAACCACAATAACAAATGCAGTCATCACCTCTAGCTATTTCTGCAGAATACACATCATTACTTTATTCACCCTTAACAGTATTAGAACGCTCCTGAGATACCCAGACCCCATCATCTTATCTATAGGATCGTCGCTCACATCAGCATTTCTACCTGAGGCACACTAAAGCTAAGCTTCGATTTCTGCAAATCAGTCGACACTTTGCATAATTCTATATGCACATCAAGCACACAGGTTCAGTCCCCAAGTTAGCCACCTTACACCTCAGTCTTTCGCAACAATAACACTTTCACTAGACTAGTGAGCATCATAATAACCTAGATAACGAAATCCATGTGTGCCATCCGAGAACGTGCCGTTTCATAGAGCGCCAGGACGTCCATAAGTCACATTTTACACTTATCATGCTGCCACACCATACGCCACAATCAGTCACACGCTTTTATAGGTTAGGTCTATTTATAAAATCCCATTCTGCGACGAGGCACTCGTAGAGGTGAAGAATATCAACACCAGTGCATATTTCGTTCACTTAGATAGGAGGCACCTGCCGCATATCAGTATATAGGTCAACCAAGAGCACAAAAGGACCAAAGAGAATACATACCATACTAGAGGTGCCATAGCATCTAGATAAAGCCTAGGGAAGAATGACTCAGAAGGGGCGTAAGCTTATTATAGGGCGCCTCCTGTTCAGGATTACGCAAAACAGGGAGACCTCTCGGACAGGCATCCTATTTCCAACGGCGCAGATAACCAAACCGGTCAAGCTCTAGCAACAGCGCAAGTTAGCATGGAAACCCAAATCAATAAAATCTTACAGGCCATCAAGGATGCCGGCGGAGACTCACACGCTCCTGCCGTAACAGTCGCATTCCAGAGGGCCAAGCATCTCCACCGTGAATACCTCAGAATAGCACCCTAGCCTGTAGTACTATCTCTTCGCCGCTCAACAATGACTTGATGTCGGGACGCAAGAAGGTTTGACGGGCTAGATTCCTCCAAGCGTGAACGGTATCATTGCCGGTCGGCCTACCAGGATAGCCATTAGGATCATCGCTGAATTATCAACAAGCCGTCACTCCAGTTAGTGTTGAAGTACACATTGTTAGTGTCGACCTCGATTTCGACTGATTTGTCGTTGTTGGCGTCCGGGTTTGTGTTCCAAGTACTGTTATTCTCAAGCTCCTCGTCCGTCTTGTCCTGCTATTCGAGCCAAGATGTGCCCTCGGACAAGCCGTAACGGTTTCTCCAATTTGTCAAGTTCCCTGCATGTTCGCCTTGTGCTGCTGATGCATGCAACATGTGTGATGTTGTTTTGTGCTCGCTCGAAGGACAGAGTGGCTGCATGGCGTGTTCCGGGGCGGTCTGGGTCCGAGGTGCTTGTTCTGCGATGCCGAGACGCAGTTTTGGTCTCTGTTTCTCGCCCCATTTGCCGATGCTTCGTTCAACTATATGGAAAGTATCGTGGAGTTTTATGTCGGCGCGTGGGCTTATGGAGATCTGTATTTAGAGAATGGCTTGTTAGCAGGGAAGCGAAGATGCGAAGATACGGGGAGGCAATGGGTTTGGGGGTAGGCAGAAGACGAGAGGGAGCGGGAACTTTATTTTCTTAAGACTGACTGCTTTGATACGCTCGTCCGACTTGGGAAGAACCTAATCCTCATGCTAGCGAGTTCCATGAAAAAAAGGCAAAGATTTGGCGAGCGGAGACTGCAGGCGTGGTCTGCTCAAGGCGTCTGGGTTTGTTCGCGATCTCGGCGCCTCGGGCGCAGGTGTTGTCGACGTCGTCGCTTGTAGCCTAGCTGGACGGCAGGATCGTGACGCGGATGGGCGCCATTTGGCATGTATTGATGTACCTCGACATGCGGTATGGCAGTTAAGGATGCGTATGCAATGGACGCGTACGAAAGAGACGTCGGCACGCAGCAGATGATGGACGACGGAGATTTGGTCGAGGCTGCACCGTTGTGGGCGTCGGGTGGTTTGGGGTGCGCCCCTTTAGCGTCATCCAGCTAATTGTGAACCAATCAGCGGTGTGGGATCCGTGGGTGGGTAGCTAAAGATGCGCTACCCTCAGCGCTGTGGGTAGCTGAAAGTCAGCTACCTACACTGGGACGACTGCCACAGACAGCTGGCACAAGCCACAACGTACTGCTGAGCGCCACACTGGCGATGCTCTTGTTGTCAATCCTAGCCCGGAGCCACCTCCGAAAATCCAACGGTCCCGCGCATCTTTCTAATTTGCCCTCGAACCAAAGCGCCTAATGATTTGGGACACAGTGGGCAAACACATGTCGTCAGGGGTGGTCGGCTTCACGTTGCGCTTTCGCAAAGCACCCCTAGGTACGTACCGGGCTCGGGCCCATCTTTTCTGGCTCACCCAATGAAGCCATCGCGAGCCTGCACCATCGCCTGCAGCGACATATTGGCGGATGGACCTGTGAATTACCTCGCGATATAAACCTTCACATATGACCTTCACTAGTTGGAGAGTAACCAGTCTCCTTAAAAATACTCCAGAATATTAACTAGGCGCACGCACGTTAGCAGAGGATGCCAAGGGTGCAGAGTAGTGCAAGTGAGGATAGCCGCAGTGGCTTCATCACGTTCAGGGCGGAAACTTTTACAGGTCAGATTTTTATTAGAGGTCGATTTTAAAAAGTCGATTTCTAGTAAGTATTCCTTTCAGAGGTTGAATTTTTTACAGTACAAGGGTCGGGTTTTTCTAAAGGTTGAATCCTTTGCAGAGGTTGAAGTAGACTCAAGGACGAGACCGTGGGCGCCCCACCCTACCTTAGGCTGGCCTTATTACCTACCTTTTTCATAGCAACTCCCCTCCCCTCCCGCTCTACGGGGCGTTTTCTCAATGGCAGCTGGGCTGGGCTGCAACGAGATGCATGCGCACGCGATTGCGGATGATGAGAATGCATAAAGGGCATGCTTCCCTGAACAGATCGGATTTGTTTCGCAGTTGGAGCTGCTGTAGCAACAGTGGCAATACCTGAAGTACCTAAGGGATATTTCCTCAACTGTGATGGTGTCGGCTGGCGACTCTATACTGACGTCATATGCATGTGACTGCGCGCCGTCTACAGCAGACGCGTCGCGTATCGCGCCATCCCCGACGCGTTCTGTTTAATTGTCCACTCTGAGTCTTCTCATGGTGACTGCACCTTCCCTCTCAGCAAGATTTCTCTCTCTCTGACTTCATCACCGGCTGCACCTGCAAAGAATCCACCGCGTCTGTGGCGAGGCACCACCCACTTATTGACTCCCAGGGTCTAGCTGCCGATTTCAGCCCTAAAATCGGCAGCCCATTCCTAGACACCTGTTGCCAAGCAAGTTCTCTGCTGATTCCACGCCCGCTCGAGAGCCTGTTTGCTGACCCATTCTCTCCCGCAGTCCAGTCAATCACTGTCTAGATTCTCAATTCCAAGTCCCAAGTCGATCACCCCATCGTCCTGCCTCCACCTCTTGCAAAGATTCCGAGTTCGACGATATCTGCAACGCGCAGTGTTTCCACCTCCCACCGACCATCTTCCACATCCTCGTCCACGTCCACGCCGTCGCCGCTCGTCTCGACGTCAGCCATTACAAGCTCCCATTCGAGTACAACCCGATCGCCGGCCACATGCGCACACGACACGAGGCTCTATTCCCCCCATCGTGGCTGCTGGTGTTTATATCAAGCGTTTCGGTCAGTGTTTGGGAGTTGCCCTTGGACAGCTGGAGCACCAGCTCATGGCTTGCGCGGCACACCTTGTGCTACGCGACGACTCCCGTTGCGACACAATGCGCCGGGTGGCAAGGGTAGCTGCTGTGGGTTGCTGAGCATTATTTGACACGGGTCTCTCGGTTGGCGGTTGCTTGGATATCAGGAACGACCAGCCGCAACCTTCCCATGCTCGTCATATAGTCATGTTGCTCTGGGAGACCAATATGACCCTTCAACGTCCAGGGGTGTCAAGGAATCCATGACCAGTGCCATGATTTTGTCCGGGCTTTGGGGCCACAGTCTGTGCGAGACCTGCTAGGCAGTTGTCCAGACACTTCCATTCTCTTTCTCGTCATCATCATGTATCTTTCATGTCTTTTCGAACCCCATTCGTCGCCACAGCTTCCCATCGTCTCCGACCCACAATCGGCGACATTGGTGTCGTCTGCTTCCCCAAGCCGCAGTCTTGGTTAATGTTTTAGCGGTGAGCAGCCTGCCATTGTCGGCACCAGCATTCGTGGTCTTCGTTGGTGCAGGATCGGGTTCCTTCTTGTATTCGCGTTATACTCTCCGGTTTGCGCTAGATTTATCCCAAGCCGCGGGTGGGAGAGCGGTTCTCTCGCCGCTTTCATCTTTGTCCCGACACGTGCCTACTTGCTTCTGGCTTGCTGCCAAACGGAGACGTACATTTGCTGCTCAATCAGGGTGGCATCCAACGTGATGTCCCGCACCATGTTCTGCCCAAGTGGGAGATCAGAGATGCAAGATGCCCTCAGACATGCAGCTGCATCCTCCTACTAGGTAACGTCGCGACGAAGCTGCTCTTCTCCTCCCCTAAATGCCCAGCATGATCGGCTACGTTGACCCCATTTCTGAAGGGAAACCAGGGACGAAAGTGGGCGAACATAACAACAAAGACGACAGCGAGGACAAGAACAACGCCAGAGACAGGACAGAGTGGTCAAAAGTTCCTAGCAGACTCTTTCGTCACCCTCTTCTTCTACAGTTTTATGCGGTAGTCACTTCTATGCGTTCCAAAGTCTAGAACACACCTAAGGATCTACAACTTGAGAATCCATGCCTTAAGGACTGATGCAACTCAGACTGCCAAATCGGAGAGTTAGAGATTGAGACGGCTAGACCATTTTATAGGACCACGCAGGCGACTGCTTCTTATGTTTATTCTATATTACCCATGCATCTTGACATCCATCACATACTATCGCAACAACCTTTCCGGTCTTCCAAGCACCAAACGCAATACCAACCCACGCCTCTCCAGGGCGCTGAACACTCACGCTGACAGCAACGCCGTTATAACTCATACCACAGCCTAGACAACAGCCGTAGCCATACTTAACTTTCTGAATTTCAAATCCACTCAGTTCTTCACAGAACCCCAGAAACTCCAACAGATAGAACGCTAGCAAAGCGCACTAACAAGCAATAGTCAAAAACGCTCCAAACAATCAAGCAAATTCCTCCCCAAAAGCCCAAGTAGCCTAGCCACGCCAAAGATCGTTTCCCTACACTTCAAAAGCACATTTCGACTAGACCAGTTACAAAGCCTCAATAACACCATCTTTGCAGAAGGGGAGTCACAGAAGCCGACAAACCAGCTCTCTGCTTATTAAATCTTCTGCTGATTAAACCATCTATCTCATCATTTAACGTCTAAGGTCTAGGGCGCAAATGACGAGACAATCAAGACGCACTCAATAATCATACATATGCCACCTTCAGCCTCCAATAGCGAAGGATTCTCTTTCCCAACGCCGTCCAGGTGCTACTGCAGTCCTATTCACATATCCCTAGAGAAGAAGACCAAGGGATGCAACCCTCAGAAACCACCTCCATCTGGGAATTCAAAAGCATCATTTCAGAATAGCTAGACTTCACCCTTTGCTGCGACTTTTAAAACGCCACAACCTAGGATTTACTTCATAAGCTCTGCCAAGCTAGCTAGATTAGCAGGCAAAGACATTAGAGAATAGCACGCGCAATCCCAACAAGCTCTAGGCCCAAGTATCATCTAGAGGAGCGGAAAAGTCCCTCTCCCAGTCTCAGTGAGTGGCGAAGATTAGGTTTCAGCTGTTCTTTAGAAACTATACGATAATACTACTGCGATAACACTCTTCCATATCTCGCGACCTTCACCATCTGCCAAGAAGCTGCAGATGGACTCAGCGAATCCCAAGCCTTATTACCCGCCAGGCAGAGATCCCAATATAATACTCCACCGCCCGTCAAAGACCTCGCAAATTCCCTTACACTTTCCCCATCAACAAGAGGACATCACCCAAGGGAAGTAGCAAGCCATACAGGAAAAGCTGTAGTCCTCACCACATAACAATCTCCCACGACCATTAGGTCACGTCCGTTGTTGCTGTTATCACCAACAGTACCAACGCCACGCGCATTATATTTGCAAGCCAAGCCTAGCATCCAATACATACCTTTGCGAGCGCAGCCTAACCTTCAGGCTTTCCCTTCGAGAATGCATTCAGGCGGTAGCTCAACTTAGATTATAGAGCTCATATCATCTCAAAAACCTACCCAAACTCATCCACAGCACCATCTAACATACTCAGGAACCAGCACTACAAGACGCACAAGCCTCGCATAACTGCAGACATTCCGCCAGTGCCTAAGACATAAGCATGCTCGCTAATACGCCAGGGCTAGCTTCAGCACTAAGCCAAAATTGCCTATCAAGAGTGGGGTCCAAGGTTATAGAGGCACACCAACGAGACGCAAGCACCGCCGGCCAGCCATTCGATCAGGACCGCAGCGTGCGCCCACGCCCCTCTCAAGTTCAGCCAAGCTTCAGCTCCGCAGCCGCAAACATGAGCAAGGTCGTCAAGTCTATTCCTTTCCAAATACTACGTGGCAACCCTACATAGACCAATCCCTGCAAACAAGCTCGCAACCATGCCTGACCCAGTCGACCTCCAAGGCAAGCTCAGGTAGTGTGCCCAGTGATTGGCAGTGTACAATGAGCAAACGAACGGTCCCCCTGCCCCCCCCTGATGTTGGCAGTAGGACGAGGCAGCGTTAGGTAACGCAGCCAGCTGCATCGACCAGTGTCTCTGCTTTTGATCCAAGAGGTATCGGCGGTGATTAAGGATTGCAGAAGAGTTCGAATGCTGCACATATAGTTGTATCCAACCAGCCGGAAGCCAAGAGCTCAAGCGCTGCAATCGATTAACACACCGAGTTATTGATCCCTTGGATGGTCGTACATTGCTCTCCGATACCCAAGACCGATTCGCGAGCGAGCCTGTCTGACCATTGACTGTAGTTATCCCCACCGACCGTGGCAGACTCTGATTTCCGGCAATAATCCTTGTTGTCATCCTTGGTCGCGATGGACATTCAACTTCCAACTTGACTTCCTTCAAACGGCTGAGACGTTTTCCATCACCCTCTGCTACGAAAATATCCCGACCCCAAGCCCAGATGCAGAGGAGAATGACGCACAATGCGCACAACACTCTGCATGACATCCTGACGGTTCAGTCCGCCTTCTGCTCAACCTTCAATCAACATCCCTCCTTTAAACACAGACCCCTAGACCGCCAGAGAAGGTGGAGGTGACCAGTATGTGACAGCCTAACGAGGAAGTCGACTCCTCCCCGCCAGCGGGCTCGCCAGCTACGCATAGCACACAAGCCCCAGAGATCAGGGAGCAAGCCAATATATATCTGAACGGCACTTTGTCCTTCACCAATCCCGCCACAAAAGCTTCAGACTATGCATCAGAAAGAAGCACGAGCTGTGTCTGATGATACTTTGACTTTCAGCATCATCATCCAGCGGCTCATCAGGCCCAGCGCAACCAGCACGTCTCTGTGGCAGACCGAATCCCACACGAAAGATCACGCCAACCTTCAACATCAGAGTAACGCTGTTGGATTTGCAGACAGGGGCTCCGGGCTCCAGCATTGCCACCGGAAGCGCAAACAGCCTCGGCAACCAGATGTAGATCAACTTAGAGCCAATCAATTTGGCATCCACGAAGGCTTCGGAAACAAGCGATTTCCCCTGGGCCATGCCCGCCAGCCCGCGCTGCAAGCAAGCGTTTCCACGCATCCGATTTCTTTATCCCCCATCCTCCGAACCAAGGGTATACAGACCACTAGTATAGCTTCCCCCGGCTCCTTAGGGGAGTAACGACACTGACTAAGTTGTAAGCCAACGTAGTGTGAGCAAGGAGTCAAGGTTTCCCTGCTGTCCCCTAGCCCTTCTAGCTCTTGAACAACTCTTCTTCCCCCCTCTTTGGTTCTTACTCTGTGAGACCTAATTCTTCTAGTGCATTTCATCCGGCCCTCTGTGTGTAGCATCTTCTTCTTATTCAACTTATACGAAGCGTGACGAGCAGAAAGACGGAGTACCAAGCTTTCAGCGTGCCGCATTATTGCCATCATCAACTGCACAGGCTACATCCAATGTTCGTTGTCCTCAAGGCGCGTGCGCTCCACGATCTCTCCGAAGGGTAGTGGCAGAAGGCATATTTGTAGCCATCCGTTCATTTTGGATGACACCGATCGCGCAATTGCTCGCAGGACCCATCTCGAGGAGTCGCCCGAGACCCTAGATGTAGGACTGGCACCAGCCGACTGCATTTAGGGGAAATAGCAGCACTTGAGGGAGTCTAAAGAAGCAAAAGGGGAGGCAGCTTAATACAGCGCTCTGGTACCACATAGTCCACCAAGGAGTTGACTCTTCTGCAAATGCCGTAATGTTCGCGATGTTTTGAGCTATACATCCGCCACTTAGTGCGTTGGACATTCAAGTAGGCTACGGCGGAGAACAGTACTCGTCTTTAGCCACGAAATGGCAGCTTGGCCAGCCCGAGAAAAACAACTCGAAATGTTTCATCATCGCAAAGTCCATGTGACAATTGCAGGGAGTTTCATAATAACATCCAGTATTACGTCCGGCGAAGTCGGCAGAAAGGCATTTAGTTATCCTTCAAGTCAACAGCAAACTATTCATTTCTCCTCTGAATATCGCAATACTGTTGAAATATTCATACTCTCTGTCGGTTCATTCTAGCAAGTACTCTAGGCCATCACAGCTTATTTCTCTCAAGGTAAAGCCGCAGCTTTGAGGTGTAAAATTAATTAGCATTCGCTGGAGTTATGCTTGCTGGCTGACACTAACTTGGATAGCTAAGAGGTTTAGAGTATAATCTGCCTTAGAAGCTAGATAACATTCCGATCATTTTGGAACTATTTGGCTGCTCAGTTTCTCAGCCGCGCTGATCAAGTTGATTTAGACCGCGTATGAGATGGGGATCAACATAAGTACAGCTTAGAGACGGCCAAGAATCCGGCATCGACTCGAACGTAGGTGATAATGAAGACCTATGCGGAGTTACTTGGCATTACGGGACAGTTTATCTCTTTTCCTTATCATGTCTACTATCAATAAGCTTCAGCCGAACTTCCAAGTACCCACGAAATTCTTGTCGGTCTCAAACATCAAGTCATCTTGCGTCCAGAGGCCCAGGAGGTCCGGTGGGTTTGAGTCTGTCTGTTTTACGATCTTTCCTTAGTGGGTTGAATGCCTGCTTGAAGGACTGTGGTCTCATACTTACTCATCCTCTTTGCTACAACGTGCCCTCGTGGCAGAGGTAACGCGGCGTCAGGACTTGGGGCAGGACTATTGCGTATCGGCTATCTGCTTTGACATCGGCTAGAACACGATAGCGATGAGGGGCATGAAGCTCAAGTCGAAGGTTCGGATATTTACAGACAGAATATTGATGGTTAGTAACATCTTACTGGGCGACATGCACTTCGGGTCCCGTGGGAGCATCACGAAGAATGCCTCGCCCAGAAGGCTAGCGTGTGACTGGATATGAAGCGAGGTCCCATTGTACAGTCTAAGTATAGCAATGTCGCAAGTCTCAGACGAGCTGGCTGGTCCTAAATCTCGAAGAAGGCTGCTAGATGACTATGTTGAGTATGATGTAAAGTTGGAGACTGCAACTGCAGCAATGTGTACTCAGCTTAACTGCTTGGAACGCAAACGATAAATAATATGGTCTTTGTAACGAACTCTGAATTGCGTGCCGCGCTCGACGCTATCATGGCGATCGGAAAACCATCACTTCAGAAGAATCTGGATCATTTTGATAATGGTCGTCGATGTAGAGGTAAGAGGAAGGTCTTAAAGGCGGGTCTATGCAACAACATGTCGAAGGATATGAAAAAATGTAGGGGCACCCGCTTCTCCGCAGACGGTTACAAGTACATGATCGTGGAGGTGAACGAAGAGAAACAGTAAGACGGGTGCGATCATCGCCGATTGCGACTACACCTTAATCAAAGTGATATACTGTACGTCGCATCAGGTTTGGTGCCGAGCTACCTCTTGTCTCGTGCAGGCATGATGTGTAAGGACATGATGATAGGATCATTACAATGGTAGGTCGACAATATGGCGACCGCATTATACTGGGTTTTTTAGAGCTGAAGCAAAGCATTCTTCACCAGTGAAGTCTCCGACTTCCCGAAGCTGGTGGATGACATCTATGACAAGGTTCAATCTAGACTTCATTCTCAACTTGGCCGGCGCCTTATTCATCCTCCTGTAGTTGTTCTGAGGACTTGAATGCTCGCTGTCGTCATTATGGAAGGAAATCATATTGGTACCTGGGCGTATGATTTAGACCCTGCGCGTGTCGCAGCTCACACGCGCAGGGAACCGCCTAGTTAGCCTTCGCCTTATCTCGTCATTCTTCACGTTGCAACCGTGCGTGGTCTTCCCAATTATCTTGCTTATTTCTATGTGTGTCCTCCTAATTTGAAAAACTGGTAGTATTAGTCTCAACTATCTTCCTCTGAATGCCGGACTTACAGTTGCGCCAACTTAACCGTGTGGGGATCTTTTTTAACGCGTCCTTGGCGTTCGGGATGAAGCCAATCGACTGTCTGGAAGATCTAATGATTCCTTAGTAGACATCTGAATGATCGGTGGACATATGTAACTTCGGCAATCTTCTCTGTCTGAACGGCATAAAGATACTCACGCAGGGTCCTAGCAGGTTTCAACTAAGAAAATGACTCGACCTCTCCTGCTAAGAACCGTCCAATCGTAAGTCCCGCCCAATCCCAAGGAGCTAACTATCTCGCTTGCTACAGGAAACATATAGGCGGCCTTTTAATTCTTCGTCTATAGGCCTTTGCACCTCCTTACATCCTCCATTCCACCTTGTATGCTCTCCGTTCGATATAGCTTTGACTTTACCCGCTCGTCTACCTGGTGACGTAGATAAGCTATTTGACAGCTGTTCGACCGAACGAACGTGCATAAGGTAGAGATTTGCAGCTTCAACGTGAACAGGCCACATCTGAGCAAGATAACCTGCAGCTGAAATAGATCTAGTGGATGAAATGAGGATGGAATGCGATAGGAGTAGGATCTGGGATCATGACCGAGATTCCCTTGCTAACTGAAGTCCCTCAGTAAGAATTAGAGGCTTCTCAGCCGACCACGCCAGCTCAACACAAAATTTGCATCTTTTGACTAACTATGCGTACACATCAAGATGATATATCAATAGACAGACGTATATATCAAAGATTTCGGGCATTTCCTCATAGCTACTGATAAAGGTGTAGTAATTGAAGTCCATATTCAACTTGAAACACCGCCTGCATATCCGAGAAAGCTGCCGGGAGTCTCACGCTCTTCAGCTTCGCAAGGATTTCAAGCATTCTATTTCAGCGACATGCATCTTACCATCCATCGGGCCAGCCCGCCATCAAGAACGTGGTTATGCTCGAGCGCAATCTTCACCCTGTTGATGATCAACCACGCCTAGATGAAATTTTTCGGCGTCGAGCCAGCCACATGATACTGCTGTAGTTGACGCAGTATCTATTGCATAAGGTCGCTCAAACTAGTAAGCACGTCTTCTCGAGAGCAGGTCTAGACCAGAACCACTAGATGTCCTAACGCGCTCAAGAAGCCTGCAACTTCTTCCTGCTCACTGAGACGTACTCCGCGTTGATTCCTAGCTATCATCAGCGTCAATGTTCTCAGGAACCTTCGAGGCCTGACCTGGCTACTCCAAGACGTTGTCAGATGCAGGCCCGTTTCCGTTCATCTTATCTCAAGTCCTCTGGCTCTTCTTTCAATTCCTATAACATGCTATCTGCACATCTGCGTCTTTAACCTGGACATTAACTTGAGAGTTCCTATTCAGGGAAGAGAGAACTCCCACAACAGGGGTAACTTTTATAGCGAAAGAGCATAGTGCTTATTACGATTTCAACTAAGTCAGTTATTATTTACAGTCCAGTGATAATCTAAGGTCGCTATACACCCAGTAGACGTGGTTTCATGTAATAGCTTGGGATAAACTGTAAACTTCTAGCGAAAAGTTAACTCATCCGGCTAACATCCGGCGATTCTCAGCGGATTTGGATTGAGATTTGGAAGCTGGAGAAGGAGTTATATATGGTCAACCTCGTGCCGATCTGCTGCTTATAGTCGCCGATCTCTGTCTGTTGCGCGACTTCTTCTCTCAACATTGGCTCGGGGCCTTAATAATGTTCTGTTGGACGTGGACCGGCTTTGAGTTTTGTTCATACTTGTTCACGTAGTCTGCGATCTTGTCGCAGCCGAATATATGCATCGACATACAGGAGTTGTCATTCTTAAACTTGTGCAAGATGTCAAAGAGGATCGGTTAGTTGACCAAGGTTCTTCCCCTCTCTCCCAGCTATCATCGACCGCCGCAGTGAAGTCAATTTCGCATTAGATAGGGTGATGAGTTGCATGATGACATTATCGCTCCTTAACCTGTTTTCTTCTAGCCAATTCGGAAACTGCCCTTGGCAATCTTACCACTCTGCACATCCCAGGGCATCCCATTGGACTCGTTGGCCTGCGTTGTATTATGTTTGCGCGTCCTTCACTGAATTCATCACACTGCACGCCCAGTAGTAGACCAGCATTTCCTCTTCCGGCCGGTATTCCTTCTCCGAGACCACATTCTGGGGCAAAGTCTCGATCGCCTCGGCTGTGGCGGTATCGTAGCACATGTTTTACATGCCCGACAGCTCCACGCACCATGAATGGAGAACAGCCATCACGGAGATAATTTCCATGCTAGTGCGTTCTGTCGGAATGGGTGGCGTGGAGTTGCCGCTGAAGCCTTTGGTTTTCCTCAAGTGTTTTGCTTATTGGAGGGTTTGGGTGTCTTATGTTTCCTCGAGAAAGACCACGTCAGGGATGGCGGGGATTGCTGAATGTCAGAAAAGTTGCAGCAGTAGAGTGTGAGATTTCAGCAGAAAGAGAGAGTTTTAGTTCTTTGGGGCTTTCGAACGGGCTTCGACGACAACGATAGCGACCTCGTCGATCCAGGCTTCGATAATCAGGCCGTGGGCTGTTGGGGTTTAAGGGTAATGCAGAGACGAGAACATTATCATGCTTAGCGTTAGGTCTCGATTTAGTCTCCGCTTTAGTGGCAGATTCAGCTGGCGGTGCGATTACATATAAGTTATGAGTACTGTCATAGTTATAGCCAAAGTCGTGGTTCAAGTTGTGTCAAGTTATTTCCTAAATCTAGGGCTTTAGTTGCAGCTCATTATTTAAGCATCAGCAGAGAAGATATAGTTCAGTATCTATAACACCATATTTATATAAGGTATTTTTATACAGTGTTTTTATATAATATTTTTATATAATATTTTTTTATATAGTATTTTTATATAACATCTTAGCAGTCACTCAAATATGAAATTAATGGTCTCAGCGCGATGCCCAAGCACAGTCCACATAAAGCTTCAGACACCCTCAAAGTTTAACATATCACGAAGTTCAAGTGCAAGTCATATAGTAAGGATGCTATACAGCACCTATAGGGAGTTACAAAGTGTCAAATATAGCTTTTCGAGAAAACAGATATAAAATTATTAATTATTAGACTGAGCAGCAGCCTACCTAGTTCTACATTTAAGCCCATAGGTCCTAAGTAAGGCAGGATTATATCTACCAAGACTTTTTGTAGTGCTACTAAAGAAGACATATATCATCATCATACAGGCTCTTTCTCAACCTCTCCTTACTCATATTCGATATACCTTACTCAACAATCCAGTCGTCAAATCAGATGAGCCAACACCATCAGCAAGCTCAACTTTCTTAACCTACCAGACCATAATCTCCTCACTTCAACTATCGCCACCATCACTCCTCAACTTCAGAAGAAATCTGTCTATAGCATCAATCAATAAACCATACTTTAAAGACTTAGAATGAGTGTTCAACCTCCAACACCAAGTCTTCCGTCTCCAGTTCAACGTTCATTTCAAGTCGCCAAACTCACCAAACTCAACTTACACAACATCAATACCGCCTCGCACACAGCAACTTGCTCACGCATCGCTTCGCTGAATTAATAATTATCTGGTCAATCATCCAGAATTTTGAACATGGTCTCACCTGGTTTGTAAGCATTAACAGGTCAGAATATTAAAGGACAAAGCACCCACCCACTAGCATCCTAGTCGCTCGTTTATCTTTCACCTTCCTCGGTCCAACATTGAAGTGCCTCTGCGACCATTTCAGCCCCTCAAAATCGTCAGCTAGACTCAAGAGGGTCCCCCTCAATACAAGCAGCTTCAAGATTCCAGGAGCTTCAGCATGAACACGCAGGCGCAATATCACACCCAGCACATCCAGATGATATCAATTACCTACAGGCGCCAACAGCTAACAGCGTCAATATAGGGTTTCTAGCGAGCAACAAAGGGAACAGGAAGCCCCAGCCAATCTAGAGCAGAGTACAGGGGCAGAGGGAGAGAATATAGGTTAGAGCTTCATACATACCTTGCGCACAATTTCACAATATAAATCTCCATTCCCCCCGCAAGCTTACGTTCACACTAACTATCAACAGGCTTATAGTGTATGATAGATAGAAACGCCAAAGCCAGATCAAAACTTTAATAAGCAGTATCTCACAGACTAAAGCTCCATTTGCATCATCTATTTGCATCTTTCGAGTGACAGAAATAAAATAGCCCTCAGATTCTCTATATTAATTTTCTAGGGGTTTACCTGTCCTATTGCTCAGAGAATTAGTGATTTCAGTAATTAGAATGCTGCAAAGCTCCCTAGATTAAAGGTGATTTTATTTTCAAGCCCATAGGTTTGGGGTTAGCATTTTGATATCTCAGTATTAGAAAATTTTATCTTTCTGCTGTTCATTCTTATCTTGGTCTTAGTCCTTACCCTCTTTCACCAGTTCCTATCGTTCTCGCTATCAAGTTCAATAAGGCGTGTCACAAGCACATATTCACCATGACTCTACCTCAAATCTTTACTGTTTTAGAACGTTCATCTCACATTTTTCAGCCCATATAACACAGATAGGTTATCAATTCGACTTTATATCTCATCAACTACATCTTCAATTACCGCCATTCCAGCCTCAAGTGGTACTCAGGCTAGCTTCAATTCATGCTGCAATATAGTTTTAATTAATATCTTTTTTAGATATTCTAGAAGAGAACAGAAAGTAAGGTAGCCTCAAGCAAGATTACATATTCCCAAGAAAAGATTCATCAAGCACTTCACATCTCTCGCCAATAAAGAGTTACCCTTATACTTCCTTTCATCTCATTTAAAAAGCTGATATCATAAATATCATAACACTTTAGCAAGTATAAGACCTTAATTAAAAACATTATGGTCTTGCAATTAGACTATCTGAAGCAGTATCTTATTTCGTGGATAGAACACATAAATCTTACCACAGCAGCCCCCGTTTCAGAATTATAACGACATACGTCCTCAACTTAGGAATTTGCGCATATTCCAACAGCTGTGGACGCTATGAATGCAGTCGAGACAGCAGTCGAGACCAAGGTCAAGCAAATTAAGGTGAACAGCCTCATAGCGTATCAATATATTCGTTATTTTACCATTTTCATGGTTCCAATCTGCGATAGGTATCTATAATATTTTCTAAACTTGGTCTCTATCTGCTACCACATCTCTAAGGCGTCATTAAATTCCAAGAAATTCTCAAGGATAGCCCATATAGTTATATGGGGGGCGACATCAAACTCAAGAGGTTTGATCTTAATAATAGCGCTACCCTAAAAATTATCATATTAAGAGAAGG
>NW_025544739.1:44584-50753 GCF_011800055.1 Colletotrichum gloeosporioides | reverse complement strand
GGGGGGGGGTGCGCTGTAGTCGCATGCAAAAAGTGAAATAGTTAATATCTGAAGCTGTAGCACTTTATGTCAGCAGTGGCTGATACCACCATCTCTCGAAGTTCAATAGTGACCCTCCAAGACCAGTCTGCCCAACCAACACTTCAATCGCGCGTAGCATGACGAGAGTTTTATTCACAGCAAGACGAGAGCTTAACGGTCTCATTAGAAGGAAGTCTCATCATAGGCGGTTCAACACTTGCACATACTGACGACCAATATTGAACGGGGTCTCCCATCGCGTGATGATCCCATCCTCTCACAATCACACTTCACGCCTAATTACCTGGCGCTCATCAATCAGGAGAATCTTTATATCATAGCTTTCGAAATCAAGATAATCACTAGTTTCGTTCGAACGGTCATTATACTCAAGCTTTTCCTCAGTAGCGCTACTCTCATTTAACAGATACTGATTTAAAGGGTTCTAGAAGCTGCATATTTAATACAAACATAGCTCATAACACTAAACAGAGCTTTCAATGGAAATATCCATAGTGTATTAGGACGTCTAGTCAGCATACTTGTGTACAGCTTCCAGCTTAGCTCCTGATACGGTGGATGCTGTTTGCCTTGCACCTGCTTTGATGATATACTTGGCTGGACCTTGTCATCGACGCATCACCTCGGCGGCCCAAATTCTGAATATTATGGGCGGTATCCGAGGTCCGCCAAAGCTGCACCAATACATAGGAGCTTCTCGATGACATGGCTCCGGCGATTCGATGGCAGCCCGGCCGATGCGGGGCCGATGCGGGATCGTCATAATCGGAGAAGTGGGGTGTGGCTGTCTCAGTGGTCAGTGCCGCGTGTGGCTTAGACAGTGCAAACCTTCTGGAATGGACACTGACAGGCCTGGACAGTTAGGCTTGGTGGCGGTGCGGAACAGCGCCGCTTTTGTGCATGCCGAGAAGTACCACCTGGATGGCCTTCCTGCCTTAAGTGGGGTCTGGACCGTGCGGCAGCTGCCTAGGGAGCGTACCTGTCCCGGGAACACAGACCGATCTGCTTGTTTTGTACCCGTCAAGCTGTACAAGTACACGAGAACCTGTACATGTACCCCTCAGGCTGCACACGTGCTCAACCCCGACCTCTCGACACCAAAGTGCACCCTGAATACACTCATTGCATGGATCGAATGCAGCTACTAATCATGGAGCACTGCGACGCCTTCGGTTTCTACATGTACCACTGTGCTGTTCAAGGACTCTCTCTACCTTGGGACGCGTCTGAAGGATCTGGTATGCGATTTGGCCCGAGATCCTGAACCCCAGGTACCATGTCCATCTCCTTGGCCACTACCGGCCTGGTCTTAATTGGCTGAAGCGTACGATACGACCGATACCGACGCGGTCACCATAATCGCCGTGATAATACTTTGGGAGGAGCTTGGGTCAGTTTGGTCAATCACGCACCTCCTGTATTTGGGATGGCGATCTGACTGTCGTGCAGCTTCCTAGTTCCACATAGGAATTCCGATTCTCCGAATGACCCAGCTTGCTCCCGACGTCGTCTTCCGCTCCAACCCGAACACGTCCGCCTGCTCCGGGCTTGAATGCTCCATACAAGCCGCCGACGCTGCCAACGTCTTTCGATCCATCGCTTCCCGCTTGTGACAATGCGCTCAAGGCGCAAAGGCTCCCTTCCGGCCTCGACGCCCGCGAAACCGTCGAGATCCACTCTACACTCCCCCGAGCCAAAGCAAGAACATACGTTTGTTGGGCCAATCACGCTTTGGGCAGGGCATGCCATCGTCGCCTTGCGGGGGATGGCTCAAATACGGAGATACCTTGTCCTGGCCGAAGTGGCTGGCTAAAAGCCTGGGACGAAGCGTGCCCTGATGTGGTCGGGCAGCCGCCGAAGGTTGCTGAATGCCGTGCGATTCGAGCTCTTGTCGCGGCTCTCGCGGTTTGACTACTTCAAAGTGCATGGATGAATGCGGGTGGACAGGATTGCTGACGACCTCATGCGTGTGCGACGCGGACTCGATCATTTCGCCACTTCAACAGTGCATGCGCCCGTCTTGGACTGTCATGCGTATTGTGTGCCTTGACTCTCTGTCGTGTCCTCAATAAAGCCCCTGGCTTCCTCCACGACACGCTTCAAACTTATTCCAGTCACAACTCCTGGCTCTCCTCCGCGCCGCCTCCGACCCACACTGGGATCCAGTGAGGCAATCGGCGCAAGAGGACGGTCTTCTGCTTTGGCTCCCACGAATCCTGCAAGTGCCGGAATCGAGGAGGGCTCAAGGTTGCCCGACCTGCGAGTCATCTGAAGAGAGCTTCTGCGATCCCATTCTCCCTGCAATTCCCCGATCCATCTTGTCGCAGTGTGCCGTCTGCGTCACTTTTCTTGGCCGGTGCTCGCGCAGCCCGGGTCCAAGGCACACGCGGCTCAAGTCGATCGCTCACATTCCGAGCGCCGCTGGCAGGTCCGATCACCATGACCGCTCTTAAAGGAGTGTCATAGGGAACTGCCAGCTTTCGCTCATCTCGAACTCGGTCCCTTGATCAAGTCAATCCTACGATATCTAAGCTTGAACCATTCCGCTTGCTGCCAGTCACACGGCAGCTTTTCCTCGTTCTTTCTCATTCGTATGCTGCTGACAGGCGTCACCTTGAATCACCTCTGTCGCAGACCAGACACGAAACTCGCGTTCTAGCCCCTGTTTCTTTTCTTCTTTCCTTGCAAGACAAGTGTCCCCATCCATCACAGTGAGATTCCCTTGTGTATCCCAAAGTCGGCTACAGATTTTCACGCGGGCTTATCCCTTGTATACGAGAGGATGTCAAGTCCACGTTGCCTGCTATGGAGCTGACCTGATCAACCACCAGGTCGCCCTCATGGGAACATACTGTTTTCTTTTCATGCATCATGCTTCTCATCTTTGCCATGGTGTATGCAAACCTTGCCCCTAGTCTTTGCATACCCTCACTGGCCTGAACTTGTTCTCGCGGACAACGTGGTCGAGCACGGTGTGCGCGATGGCGGCATCGTCGTGGGTCGAGATGCCGCGACCGAGCTCGTCGGGGATGACGAGCAAGCGCGGCATAGCGGCACGAAGGACGTGTGCCGTCTCGGAGACCTCAACCATGAATAAGGATGCGCCTTCGGCGAGGTTATCGCGGGCGCCTATGGGGACATTGATTACGTCGGTGAGGGCCAGGAAGAACGCGACGGCTGGGGCGAAGGAGCCTATCTAGGCGAGAAGGGCCACGGCGCGGAGGAAGGAGAATTCGCCACCCATGTGGGGGCTTGGGGAGAGGTGGGCTAGCGGTCAGACGCTCGGCTCGTCGGCGACGTTCAATGTGTTTGCAGCCACCTTCTCACACATGAAGTATGATGATAGCCTTTCATTCGACTTGATCACTCTTGCCCTCATCTCCTAGCGTTTTCAGGCCGGCGTAGCATGGGTTCTCAACCAATTTTCTGAAACCAGGGAGCTCTGTCATGATGCTCTCCGCCATCAATTCTTAATAGTGGCCAGCTCAGCAAGTTGATATCTCATCTCTTCACCGGAAGCTCGCCCTCCGAGTCCCCGTGTCACTAAGTAGGCATCGCTCTGACTACGATCATTGCAAAAAGAACCACGCGCACAACTCCGCTCCTCGTCGGCGACATACGGGCGCTGTACATCCTACGGAAGTGCTTCGAGAGAACATCCCCTTTGAGTGCTCTCGATGTCGAGCACAGAGCAGGAACATGTTGACCAAGATCGTGGGGTTGGCCCACGGTGCCTAAACTCGGCCGCGAGTTTACTCATCCTCTCCCCGCCGAGGACTAGGCAGCGTGCCACACAACGAGGTCCTGGTGCGTGCTAGCAACTCTGTCACAGACTCTAGGGACATGGAAAACATCTGGAGTTCAGTTGGATGCCCACACAGGCAGAATTTCTGTTCGTGTGGGATGTCCCACCAGCGATGTAGTCCTGCCGTTTGGGCGCTTGCCTTGCTCATCCCCACACAAGTTCTGCCCAAGTCATCATCAAGCGTCTATGAGATCAGAGTCGAGGAACATCAAGGGGGAGATACTCGTTTGACCGCGACGTAGGGCGGCGCATCAGCCCCATCTCTAGGAGCCATTCATGTTGTTGCTTCGCCAGAGCAGAGCCTCCATCTTCTGTCAAATCAATATGTAATCGGCTTCCCAGACAGGGGGCTCTCTGTCATCTCGCACAACATCCGCGACAGTTGTGCGGACCTTGACGCCCTGCCTTTGAACGGCGTCGTATGCCCCAGTCCGACGGAGTATACCAAGGTTTTGATATCGTGGATGGTGATCAGAAAGTTGTGAACCAAGTTCGAGGACATGCTGAAGAATTTCCAAGCTCCTACCCCTTTCACAGCTGCATGTACATCAGTAAAGCTCCAGACCTTGAGCATGGGACGGCAGACCGTGCACATCCTGTGCAACAGCGAATATTTGTGGGCGGCCGACATCGCGAGAAGAGTCTCGTGTGCGAAAGCCTCTGCCAGGATGGTAAAACTCAAGGGCTTCCGGATGAGCGTCATGATGTTGATGACGAATGCGTCAGCCGCATTGGTCAGTGAAGCTCATGAGTCGAAGTCCAACAGCCCGGAGGCTGTTGGAGGGTCCTTCATAGACGCTATCAACAATTACGACGTCTCAATCTCTTGCACGACGACATCAGCGCCTTGGTTGCCATGAGGATGGTAGTGTATGACAGCGCAAAGATCCAGCCGGCAGTAAGGAGGAAGGGGATGTCGCCAGTCGAGATTGGGAGGTTCTGGGAAACCAAGGAGATGGCGCTGGGTTATCCCTCAACAACAATGGTGAATCTCAGTATGAGCATAAGTTGGTCGGTCTCACAGCGCACTAAGTTTAAGGTCCTGAACGCTGACGAGATTTCGTGTATGTTGAAACAGGTAGTGGGTATTACAAGGATGAAAAGCAATTTCCTGTTCTTCTAGGATATGTTGTAGGACTTACTAGTCTGCGAGGGGACTATGGGGGCTAGCTATCTTGGTGGGAATTAGTCCCTGTAGCTAAAAGTACTTCGAGCGGTAGTGGCAGTTGAAGCTCACGCGGTCACTAGGTGTTTCAGAGCTGCTTAGTAGTAGGGGATAGCGTTGATGCTAAAAAGGATGTAGAAGTTTCCTATAAAAGCGTGGAAATTATCTATAGGATATCTATAAAATATGCTAGTAGAGATAAATAGTAAGTTCTAAGCCTTTTATAACGTAGTATTATAACCTATAAATAAGGATAATAGCTAAATAACCTTATTTAGATATTAAGTAATTAAAATAAAATATCTATACTATAGGATTATAAGAATAATAAGGACTTACTTAAAATAAAAGAACTATAGTATAAGTTATATAATAATAAAATAAGGATTAATTTATAAGGATTACTAAGTAAGGTTACTAATAAGCGCCTAGTAAAACCTTAGCTAAAATAATACTTTAACTTTAATAGTAAAATCTCTATTTCTTAAGAACTTAAGAGAAATAAACTATAGTTAATATACTAAATTAACCTCTATTACGACTTTTAAACCTTTTTTAATTAAAGTTCCTAGCTTATTATCTTATAATTCTATAACTTCTATTTTATTTTAAATAATTAATATAAGTTAAAATATCTTATTAAAAAGGTAATACTTTACTAAATAGTTAGTAAATATATTTTAATATAAATAAACTATAAGAATTTATATTTAATATAAAACTATTCCTTTTAAGGTTTTATTAAAATATTTATAACTTTATATTAAAACTAAATTAATTAAGAGTAATACTAGTTAAATAGAAAGAGATAATTAATAATTTNTTATTAATAAAGTAATTAAGTATATAAGCTTATAAAGCTAGTTTTATAATTATTCTATCTTAAATAACTAAAAGTATACCTTAGTAGTAAAGTAATTACTATATAAGTATAATATAAGTACTCCTTAAAAAAATAATATATAAGTAGTAATAAGGAGATAAGTATATTCTAACTACTATTATAATAGTAATAGAATATTTATACTTAGATATTAAAGTAATAATAAGAGGTTTATTAAGAGTTAATAAAATACTTCTTCTAAAGATTTATTAAGTATTCTATAAGTTAAATAGTAATAAAAATATAAAATAAACCTTTTATATATAACTATAAT
>NW_025544739.1:43238-44549 GCF_011800055.1 Colletotrichum gloeosporioides | reverse complement strand
ATAATTAGATATAAATAATTAAGAATAGTTACTAAATATACTTTAAGAGTATATTAAACTAATAAATTAAGTAATTTCTTATAAGATTCTCTTATACTTAGTAAATATAATAATATTATTATAAGAAGAGCTTTATAGAAGAGGTCTTTTAAATTAACTATATTAGATTTATTTATTAGTGATATATTAACTTAAAAATATAAGAGTTTTAGTATTAAGAGAAACTTAATACTATTAAATAGAAGGAGATTTAATTACTACTTTAGTTCTTTACTAAGTAGTTAGTAATAAGGTTAGGATTTAGTTAAGTTAAGTTAAGTTAATAAGCTAACTAGGATTAAGCTAGTTAAGTTACCTTATTAATTAAGACTAAGCTACTTAAGTTAAGTTAACTAAATTAAGTAACTTAACTTAACTAGACTAATTATTAGCTCTATATATAAAAGTATATTTATAGCTAGTATTTATATATAAAATCTATTAATATATATTAGTTATTATATAATTATAATATTAATATTATATAATATAACTTATATTTATTATAGTTATCTAATTAATTAATTAAATATTTATTTAATTAACTTATATATAACTTAATTAGTTCTAACTAGTTACTTAGCTAGTTAACTAGGATTAGCCTAGTTAAGTTACCCTATTAACTAAGACTAGGCTAGTTAAGTTAAGTTAGCTAAATTAGGTAACTTAAGTCTAATTAGACTAGTTAACTAACTAGTCTACCTAAATACTAAGCAACTAGTTTCCTAACCCTAGTTAGTAATATATTATAGTTTAAGTATAAAAAGCTAAGAGAATAATAAAATAGAAACTTTTATATATTTCTTTAGACTCTTACTTACTATATATAGAGAATTATAGTAATAAAAAGTAGAAGTAAAAAGACCTAGAGATATAGCTACTAAAGCTAAAAAGCTTTAAGACTTATATTAATAATACTTTAATAAGAAACTATAAGAGGATAATTATAAAAAACCTTTTAGAAGTAACTGTTAGCATAGGTATAAGCGTATTCAGAGGCGTAGTATATACGCCTATATAGTATAGGGTTATAGATAGGCTTATATTATAATAAAAGGTAATAATCCTAAGTATTTATAGGTATTTAATCATATAGATAATAATAAGGGAATAGATATATTATTATAACTCTAGTTATTATTCCTTATAGGTTTCCTCCTCTAGTAGGGAAAAGTAAGGGGAAAGATAATTTAAAATATAACCTACTAAACTGCTAATTATATAAGGTACTTATATAACTATACGTATTATATAATTAATATTATAGTTATA
>NW_025544739.1:41439-43076 GCF_011800055.1 Colletotrichum gloeosporioides | reverse complement strand
ATTTATAGTATATAGCTTACTTACTTAATATATATATACGTTATAGGTATAAAAAACTTAAAAACCTCATAGGAAAAATAAGAAAAATATTCCTATAATATATATAATATGTTTATAACTAGTTGAAAAACTCTTATTAAACAACCTTATAGGTAAAAAGGTAAGAGAAAAACTAGTAAGTTATTTCTTTAATNTATTAATTATATTTGTTATTATATTAAATATAACTTTACCTATTAGCTTAGTTAATATAACTATAATATTAGACTTAGAGTCTATATAAAATAATATATAATCTTTATTTAATAAAGATTCTCTAGTAAAGTGATATTTTATATTAATATACTTAGATTTCTTATAAAATTTAGGATTTTTAGCTAGCCTTTTAGCTACTAAGTTATCTATAAAAATCTTAGGCTTTTTAATAGGATTAGATCCTAGTTTATTTAGATTATAGTTATAATTATTATATAGGTAAAAAGCCTCTTTAATAACTTTAGTTAAAGTTATATATTTAGCTTTATAAGTAAATAAAACTATAGTTTTTTATTTTATAGTACTATAGGATATTATATTATGTAAACCTTAGTAAATATATAAATTAATATAGATTTTCTATTACTTAGGTCTTTAGTCTAGTTAGAGTCTAAATAACCTATTAAATCCTAAAGTTTATTATTACTATAATTATAATATATTCCTTTATTAAGATATTTATTTAAATAACTCTATAGATAATCTAAAGTTATAAAATACTCTTTAGAAGGGTTTATTATATATCTTAATAATATTATAATAGCTAGAGCTATATTAAATCTAGTTTTTAAAACTAGATATAAAAGTGCTTTAATTTACTATTAAAACTATAGAATTTCTTTTTTAGAAGTATAATATTTATTTATATATAGTTTTATATTATCTCTTATAGGAGTTATAGATAGATTTATATTTATTTTATTATATTTATTTAATATTTTTTATATATATTTAGTTTAATATATAAAGAAAGACTTATTAGGTCTATCTATTTTAAACTTATAGCCTAAAAAGGTATTAAGCTCCCCTAATATTTATATTTTTATATATTACCTTAATATATTATATATATAATCACTAGTAGTAGTATTATTAGCTACTAGTAATATATTATCTATATAGTAATATATTATAGCTTTATAGCTATTTTTATTAAGTATAAATACTACTTTATTATAAAGTAAAATAATAAATCCTAATTTTTTTAATATAGTTTTTAAGTAGTTATACTATAATCTAAGGCTTTATTTTAACCTATATAAAGCTTTAATAAGCTTATAGTAATATTTATTATTATTAGACTTATAGTTATAATTAGGATTAAATTCTAACTTATTAGTAGTTTTATTATATAAAAAACCTATTAGTAATATTATATATATATCTATATCTATATTAATATATATAAATACTATAGTAATATTATACTATAAAAGGGTCTAACTTTCTTTTATAGTAAATATTACTATAAATCTATAGCTCTTAGGTCTATAAGTAGTAGAAAAGGTTTTTAAATAATTAATACTAATATATTAATTAAAACCTTAAGTAACCTATCTTGCTTTATATTTATATATATTATTTATTTTATCTTTTAATTT
>NW_025544739.1:41141-41400 GCF_011800055.1 Colletotrichum gloeosporioides | reverse complement strand
CTAGTTTTTATATAATTTCCTAAGTTTTTATATCTTCTATTTAAATTACTTCTAGTTATATAATTTAAATCTAATTATCTTTATAAGGAGAATTTAAGACTTATTTTATAGTAGAAGGCTTATTTAATATAATAGCTAATAGTATATAAAAAAACTTTATCAATAGTATTAGTTCTAATAATAATATTATTATTAGTTATAATATTATTATTTATTTTATATATACTAAGAGTAAGGTAGTCCTAAATAGTAAATAATA
>NW_025544739.1:40480-41077 GCF_011800055.1 Colletotrichum gloeosporioides | reverse complement strand
TAATAGAGAGGGGATCTCTATAAGTAACTTAGATTTTTCTTTATTTATTTCTCTATTATTAATACTAGTAGTTTTCATACTATTATTATATAAACTACTCATACTAGTATTAATCTTATTATTATTGCTATTATTAATAGTATTATTATTATTTATATTTATATTATTATTACTATTAATAATAGTCTTATTATTTAGATTCTTAAGAGTATTATTAGTTATAGTAATATCTCTACTTATAGTAGGATTATTACTATAAGAGATAGATTAACTAGAAATATCTCTTAGTAGACTATTATAGGTAGTATTATATCTATTATTATTAGGTATAATACTACTATTTATATCTTTAAAATAAGTATTTATACTTATAAGAAGTTCTTTATAATAAGAAATAAAGGTATTCTCTAGGATTTTAATATCTTAAGACTATAAAGCTCTTCTTAGTTATATATCTTAGATCTTATACTTATTAGATCTATAATTAATTATATAACCTTAATATATTTATATATTTAGTTCTTTTATAAGTAGATCTTTATTCTTATAGTAGTATATACTACTTTATACCTTTATATTATTAATATTAGGTTTTAT